>NW_028301536.1:10587500-10690000 GCF_042242905.1 Orbicella faveolata | reverse complement strand
TGTGTATGATGTCTGTAAAGCTGCATGTATTTTGACCCACTACCCTTTGACAACAGGTAATTAAAGCCTGCATCATCAGGAAAGAATGCTTTGTAGCTTGGTGACAGCAAATGGCCATGAGTTGTGGTAAGAAAACAAATCTTCTATGTAGTTCAGTAAATGGCCGTGATGTCCCTCAGATCTGTGGTCAGAAAATAAATTTTCTGATTTGTAACTCAGCAAATTTTGTTGTGGCCATAATTAGCTGTCAGAAAACAAACTTTCCGTGTTGTGTAACTCGCCAAAAGGCCATGTTTTGTGGTCATAATGGTTAAATCACCTTTTCATTAGTGAAACTGAACAAATTAAGATGTAAATTCGAGCAATGTAAACAACTACAAACACAAAATTTAACAAAAAATTGGGCGGCGCACTGTCGTGCAGGGTCACTGGACAAACCTTTATTTCTGAAGAAATATTTGTTACAAATGTTGGTGATCTGAGATCTGAAATTGAATTCTAAGTATCGCCAACAGTTCAAAAGTCTTTCCAGGAAGATATTTTGTCCAGCACAAGTTAATACTTAATTAATTAAAAGCACTTGTACCACAGATGGTACTACCTCACATTGAGATTGTTATCTGTCATTTGATCAAATTTAGTTTTCTATGCCACCAAACTAGACCAAACATGTAAAGTACGCACATGAAAGTACTGTTCTAATCTTTGATAACTACTAGTTTATGTTTATAAAATTAGGGTGCTGAGACTGCGCAATACGGACTAGAAATCATCTTTAAAGGAGAAGGTCACTCCAAAAAACATATATTTCTTGTCAACACTAATAAAAACCTTGCCCTAAGTTTAGCCACTCATCGAAGTTTCAGCCTCTAAAGTGGAGATTTTCCTTGTGAAATTCATTTCCAAAGAAGCCCAAAATTCAAACAAACTTGCCGCCAGATTTTGAACAGTACTCAGCAGCCAGGCCGCGTTTTTGTGATGTCATTCCTTCTGAAAGATTTTATCCAAATGGTTTCCAACGAGCCTTTTAACTACCACTCTGGGTTATGGCTGCTCTTGAGCCATATTACTTTGGGCCAAACATGTTCCAAACTCCAAAATGAAAGCATTGAAGATAGTGAAGCGGATAATCACTCAGAAAAAATAGATGCTGACCTGTGTGAAGGATGCCAAGTCAGTTGCAGGTTTTTCGCCTTCCTGCCAATTTCGAGTGGGACTGAGTGACGTCGCATAAACACGGCCTGGCTGCTAAGACAGTTTCAAAATGGCGGCCTCCAAAGTCGCTTCTTGCAAGACGAATTTTGTCAGGATAGCGGGCACTTCAAACGCTTAAACTTCGGTGGGTGGAAAACCTGAATTTTTACTTGCTATAGGCGAAGACAAAAAAAAGGAAGCTTTTTGGAGTGACCTTGCAAAGAAAGCATTTTCCGGGAGGTACCCTCAAGGTCTACAGCAACCTTAAGGTCATACCCCAGTAATGCATTGCGCATCCCTACTGCGATAATTTCACGCGTGATTAGCTCGCCGCATTAAAAAATGGCGGCTTTTTCTTTACAGCTGGATCTCGCCAGAGGTAAATAGTCATTTTCTCGCAAACGAGTATGGTGACCTATCATTTTTTTCTTTTGTTTTGAATTGAGTAATAAATTTCTCTGTGTAAAATAAATATGGACCAATTCTCAGTGTAGAACAAAAAGTAATCGTCGGAAACGTGAATTTAGCAAGCAATCGTGACTACAATCATGGTCTTATTATAAGGATTTATATGGGTATAAACAAGGTGCTGTTGCTCCTAAACGAACATGGGGACCCCTCATTTTTATTTCAAAATTTAAGTTGCTATAATATGAACAATCAATAGGCAAAGTTTGACAAAAATCTCAGTGCAGGTTCTATTTCAGTGGAATGACCTTAATCAGCGCTGTCTTAATTCAACGACTACGTGAATAGTTGGATATTATAGGTTCCAAACTTTCTTCATACACGTACTGTAACTTTGATGCGTTTGCCTCCCAACAAAGAGTTAAAAAGGTCTTTTACCTGTCATATTGTTACACATGGTCAACATTTCTTACCGTGTGGACATTCTGGAGCTGACTCTAGATTCTCCTCCGTCAAACACACGTCAACTCCGAGTCTTTCTTCAGCAACGTGCCGACACTGCGAGCTCCCAGAGTCTCGTAACATATCTAAACCTCTCCTGTACGCCTCCTGTACAAAACCCAAGTCCTCTCTACCTCGATTCGCTTTCATTTCCTGGTTAGTACGTTATGTAAGATTACGTATAATATCCCGAGAATATGGCTGTAGCCCTAGTATACCCCGGTAAACCTCTTTTTATACCCTTGTATACAATTGCATACCTCTGTAAACCCCTGTATACCCTTGCATATCCTTGTGTACCGCTGTAGACCCTTGTATACCCTTGTATACCCTTGTATACTCTTGTATACCCCTATATACCCCTGTATACCCTTGTATACCCTTGTACACCCCTATATACCCCTGTATACCCTTTTATACCCCATGTATACCCCTCTATACCCTTGTATACCCCTGTAAATCCTTCTATACCACTGTATACCCTTTTATACCCCTCTAAACCCTTGTATGTGACTGTATACCCTGTATACCTTTGTATACCCTTGTATACCCCCTGTATACCCTTGTATACCCTTGTATACCCCTGTATACCCTCGTAAATCCCTGCATACCTCTGCATACCCCTGTATACCCTTGTATACCCTTGTATACCCCTGTATTCCGTTGTATACCCTTGTATACCCCTGTATACTCTTGTATACCCCTATATACCCCTGCATACCCTTGTATACCCTTGTATACCCCTGCATACCTCATTTTACCCCTGTATACCTCATTTTACCCTTGTATACCCATGTATACCCCTGCATACCTCTTTTTACCCTTGTATACCCATGTATACCCCTGCATACACTAGCATACCCCTGTATACCCCTGCATACCCCTTTATACCTTTGTATACCCTTGTATACCCTTGTATACCCTTATATACCCCTGCATACCCTTGTATACACTTGTACGCCTCTGTAAACCCTTGTATATGACTGTATACGGCTGTATACCCTTGTATACCCCTGTATACCCCTGTATACCCTTGTAATTACTGCATACCTCTGTATACCCCTGTATGCCCTTGTATACCCCTGCATACCCTTGTATACCCCTGTATACCCTTGTATACCCCTGTAAACCCTTGTATACCCCTGTATACCCTTGTATACCCCTGTAAACCCTTGTATATGACTGTATACTCTTGTATACCCATGTATACCCTTGTATATTCTTATTTACCCCTGTATATTCTTGTATACCCTTGTATACCCTTTTATATAATAATTAAATGAATGCGTGAGCTCTGATTGGTCAATCAGCTATGGTTTATTTTGCCAGTAAACTCATGGAAATTTCGCGCGTCTTCTGAATTATTATATGAAAGCAATAGACCACAAGTTTTTATGGTTTAGAGGCATGATAAACCATTTGAGATGTTGGAAGAACACTCGAAGAATTCGTAAATCACGAACCTCAACATCCCAACATCTTATAGCCCCGTATACCCTTGTTTACCCTTGTATACCCATGCATACCCTTGTATACCCCTATATACCCCTCTATACCCTTGTATACCCCTGTATACCGTTGTATACCCCTGTATACCCTTGTATACCCCTGCATACCCTTGCATACCACTATATACCCCTCTATACCCTTGTATACGCCTGTATACCGTTGAATACCCTTGTATACTCTTGTATACCCCTGTATACCTCGTTATACCCTTGTATACCCCTTGTATACCCCTGTATACCCATGTATACCATCAAGAAGAAAAAATCAAACTTGACAGAAATTGGCTCGGTTATAATTTGAAGCTGAGAAATGAACATGAATAGCCGAAAACAAGTAAAGACTTGTTCCATTTTAATGATCTTCAGCCACACATTTTATTTTTACATTAAAGATTATTTTTTACATTTGCATAAAGTTCAAAGTTCTGGTTTTTTAAATACATTGTTGCACCCTTGCAGCAAGGACCTTTTAACAAATGCCATTTTGTTGTCGTTCCTCATTTCTATGTGACTATATCAACTGTCCGTAACTATTGATTCTAACGATCCTTACCAAAATGTTTTAAGTTTATCAAAATAGCATGTCCTGCAACCTGGTCTTGACAATAGATAACTATTACCTGTAGGAATCCGAACGCAAATGCTACTTAATTTCAGAGAAAGAATTTATTTTTAGGTATGTGCCCTTTGGTTCTCGTGTTGTAATTCTGACGCGGTTCACACAATACGTTTACGTCTGGTAATACATATTTTTCCTCTTGTTATTACATGGCTAGCTCCACGAACGAGCAAGATGAATCAAGTCCTGTGCAGTGATTGACTACACAAGGCACCAAGATAAGGCTATTAGTTAAGTAGTGAGAGGCCACACTAATTCCCATGCACACTGGCAGTGATGACTCGACCAATGTCTTGCTTAGAGACGCCCCCTCCCTTCTGAGCAAACTTTAATAATTGTACGTAAACTAAACTTTTATTGCCGACATCAATTACGCGGCTGTTATTTCTACCTTACTTTAAATCCTCTTGGTGCATGTGCGCACACAACGCTGCGTCAGCCTATCTTGCTTTGTTTATATTTGTATATTGCAATAATAATTGTCATTGCTGCTAGCTAAATAACTACAGACCGCAGATAACTAATCTAAGCACAGCTCAGCTAAGTCCAAGAAACAATCTAAAACTTGTGTTTGGCAGTGCTCGAAGCTTTCAACATTCATTCGCACATCTTTCCACTTCTTGAAGGAGAGTGTCGTTTTCACGCCAGCCTCATTCTCAAACTCAAATCCAAAGCAGGAAGCTTTGATACAAGGCATTTCCTTGGACTGATACTTCAGCATCACACCCCACTCCGCATCGCAATCCAGGCAGTGCAAAGGCCCTGATTAAAAAGATGACAAGAAGTCACATGTTGAGTTTGTTTGTGTTCCCACTACTTAAGGTGGCTCCAAACTGTTTCCAGCACTTTTCAAGACTTAAATGGATTTGATGGCCTTTACGACCGCTCTTTATCAGTTGATGCTACAATCATGCCTTGTTGTAATATTAGCTTTTAACTTTGTTGTATATGTTTATATCTCAATTTATTAAGTTACTTTTGCTTTATATTTAACACATATGACGGTAATTTTTATTGTATCCTATAGATAGCTGCTTATTTTTGTAACCCTATGGCTCTTATAGGCAGCTAATGCCTAATTTGTAAGCTTCGAAATTATTGTTTTCTTTTTTCCTTTTTTTGGTATAAGTAAATGTTGCTGTTGCTGTCATGGAATCAAAAAACTCTTATTCAATGGTTAACACGTTGGTATCTTTTTCGTGACACAATACGTTACCATAGCAACAGTATATTCTGCTAACACCCTTAATTTTAGTTCTTAGTGCTTATAATTCAAAAACGGCTAGATGAAACCCATTTTTTATCATCGAATTTTAATTAACAAAATAAGACGCAACTTTTGGCAAAGTCGACGGTAAAACATTCTGTACATGGGGTCCAGAGCCACTTTGAATATTCCAAAATATTTATATTGTGTCAAGAAAATGATATCAACATGTTCACCAATAAATGGCAGATATTTGATAGCATGGTTAAAGCAACAATTGACAAAGAGCAGTTATAATAACCCATCAAAAGCTTAGTCTTGGAAACTGTTTTGAGCCACCCTAAGTGGCTCCCAGGACAAAGTTGACATACCTGTCAGTTCAATTTCATTCAACACTCTGGGACTCTTGCTTTTCTTGAAATGAAATTTGGACGTGAAGTCTTTATCAATGACCACGTGATGGGCTTCCTTTATACACCTGATGTCATTTCCACTGCACGCGAACACCTGGCACTTACGGCAAAACAACTTCACCTTGTCGTGTTGTCTCTTATCTTTCTCGCACTTTTTGGAAGTCTCTTTTCTTTGACGCTGATGGACGGCTCGCAACTGAAGATCTAAAATCTTTAGAAATAGCGAGAATAGTTATACATTGCTGGTTTTAAGAAAGGAAAGAAACAAGTCAATCACCCAGGCAATCTTTACGAGCCGGCGAAGATAGGCTTTATATTGTTTTTGTTTGTTTGTTTTTTAAAACAATATTTGAACATGACATGCTCATCAAGAGTGCTTATGCCGGTGAAAAAAAGTCGTATTATTAACATTTTGCGCATCACCATTGCCGCTACAATTAGAGTGACCATTGTTATGGCTCTGTCAATTCCAGACCGGCCCATCCTCCCCCGGGGGGCATTTGACGTGCATTTGACAGGTTGTAGTCATTTGATTGCAAAAGGTCTGCCCGAGGTGGGGCATTTGACAATTTAGAATTATAAATCGGTACTTTTAGAAACAAAAGCCCGCTTTATTAAATATCAAGAGGATTAACCCTACGTAAAAAACGTAGATATAAATTCTTTTTCTGTGATTTAACCTACTGGAAATTAGATCGTGCCCTACCATCGTCCCAAAAAGTTCATCTTTGTCTTCCCGCCTATGCGAGAGAATTGAGGCGAGAAGCAAGTATGATGAGAGTCGTTGAAAAAGAGAAAAGGGCCTGGAAAGTTTAATAAAAACCTTCAGAGGTAAGTTATTAGCATTTTTATAACAAAAACAAATAATATTTTTGTTTGATGGGATAAGCCTTCTTTCAATGAGTTTTCTCTGCAAACATGGTCTTTGCGAGTGTGTCTTTGTCTTTGCGGAGATCGGTGTGCATTACTTTTGAAAATGTTTGGATCAATTTCAATACGCTTTATACAATACCATGCCATAAAGTTGACTTCATGAGTAGCAATCAAAATTAAACTTATACAAGCTATTCACCAAAGAGAAGATGCTTTTTCCCGAGTTATATTAGCGATCGCAAGTACAGGGCAATATCGCAAAACTATAACTTTTACCCTATCCCATGGGTGGGGCATTTGCACTTTTCTCGTGGCCCCGCCATGGAGATTTAGTATGCATCAGCTGTTCCACGGTGGGGCATCTGCCACCTTCTGAAAGCAAAATTTTAAAAATGTCACATGCCCGTCAAATGCCCGGGGGTATGAGAGATGAGCGGGCTTGGAATTGATAGAGCCACTACATGTATGAGCAAAGACATGCACTGGCTAAAAACTTACAAAAAAGAGTAAATAATTAAATAAATAGGTTACGAACAGCGGTGTGATTGGGAGAGAAAAGACAGAACAGACTGGCATAATAGAAACACCGTATAGAACCCATTTCTGCATTCTTTCTTTCATCAGATGCTGAAAGCCACTTATCGGCCAATAAGTGAAGTTGCATCTTATCCTGCTTATCAAAATTCGTTGTAAAAAAGGGTTGCACTACGCCGTTTTTGAAATATAAGTACTGAAAGCTAAACTTAAGGGTGTTTTTAGCAGGCAATAATGTTGCTATGGAAACATAATAGTGTCACGAAAATGATACCAACGTCATCACCAACAATTGGGCAGTTTTTTGATACCATGATTGCAGCATCAACTGATGAAGAGTGGTAATATTGATCCATCAAAATGTACGTCTGGAAAAGTGCTGGAAACTGTTTTGAGCCACCTTAAGGCAACTATGAAAGCAGAAATTCTTCAGAAAGGGAATTTGTTTTTCATAAAGTAACGCAAACGCTTGTGATTTAATTAATTCGTTTACCCAAAATAAGTGACTCCATTTATACTGACGCACACATGACCCTAATTTCTCCTGTCTGCGCTGATGAATGGCTTAAACTCGAAGCATCAGAAGCTTTTTCTTCATTAATTTTTTTATCATACCTTGCGATTGTACTGATCTCCATCCATAGCCTTGACCTCGCCTATAGCTTCCTCCATCATCTCCTCTCTGATCACATTTAGATTCTCCTTCTCGATAACACCAGTCTCTTTTCCTGCCACCACTTCATACTGTCCCTCCTTGTCACGAACACGCCCACGGGACTGAACGCTGGCTATCTCATTGCCTCTGACGTCATAACGAATGACGTATTTGCAGTCAGGTATGTCAATTCCTTCCTCGCCAACTGTAGTAGAAACTAGCAGATTTATTCGACCACTACGGAAACTAGCGATGACTTCCTCTTGTTGGCACTGGGTCATTCCATCTGTAAAGAAGAAACAAGTGTACAGTTAATAGAGAGTGCAGCTGTTTGCGTTTAATCCTAATAAGGAACATTCAAGTCATTATTCATAGCGGAGCTCCTGCAGCCCGAAGGGCTTCCAAGCGGAGCCCCATACCTTAGAAAATTTGGTAAGACATCGATCTAAAAAATTTTCGTTGTCACGTGACTGTCCGTACGCTTCTATGCGAAGCCCAATACCTTGAAAAGTAAGAGAGTAGCACCATTACCATAGGTACATCTTTGATATCGGACATCCATGTTATGGTTCATTGACTGCTGTCGAAACAAGGTATCTGCTGACCAGTATCACATGACCATATCGCAAGTTCAGGTTTAGAACTTATCGAAGTCACGTGCTTTTCAAGTTGACTGCTGACCAGGTACTGGTTTCCTTTATGGTTAATTATTACGATCAGGAGTTCCGCTTTTAGACTTGGCTAAATCTATATATTATTTACGACTGTAAGTTAAAAAAGCTAAATGTAGCTCTATAAATTTAATTGGCAGTGTACTATGGTGCAGTTAGTAGTTTAAGTTGGACTATATGCGAGGAAATTAGCGAAGACAACCATGGAATGACCACTAAATAAAGCATCAAATATGCACTAATAAAGGAAGATCTTCAATTAATCAATAAAGGTTTGTTAGCCTACAAGAAGTCCATCTTTTCTTTTTTTTGTCGACCAAGAGGATCAAATAAATAAGAGAAAAATATTACACATCCTCCACTACTCTACGAACTAATGAAAAAGAAGTACTGCTCGTAATTATATCGGTTTTGTTTTGTTTTATATTTAATGTTATTTTTTTTAAGTTTGGGTGAAGGATAGCTTTTAATATTTAGTCCGGCGTTTAACACCGGCACTGCAATGTCTGCAGATGATCTGAACAAGGGTTAAAATGCCTACAGACCTTCTCCTTTGCCAGTTCCAACGAGGCGCTCAGCCCTGATAAAGGCTAGATCACTATTCTCATCAAGCCAAGCCTTCAATGCCTTGGTATTTTCCCGTGTCTGAGTAAAGAGCATCCCTTTAGCTGTTTGTTGGCCTCCTTCCTCCACGCATGCCTGGTATTTTGTTCTCAACAATTGGGCAACAGCCTCTAATTTAGGGTTTTTGAGTTCCCCTTTCTTTCTTCTCTCTGAATCAAGGTCTTGCTTGGCCTGGAATGATTTCAAAAAAGGCCTATTATGCATGTCCTTCACTTCTTTCCATATCCAATCAGTTTATTGCCTAGAGTTTCTACTGTTCCTTTCTTTTACTTTTGGCTGTTTAAGATTTTTATAACTCTCAGTTACTACGAGCGCTGTGATTGGTATAACGGGCCGTATTCTACTGTAAAGCCCGCCAAGATTTAAAGCTATTAGTTTAAAGCTATTATTTAAAGCTAGAAATTTAAAGCGTCTTCTCAGTCTGTACTGTAAGTAACGGATCCTCGCTTTTTCCCCTTAATTTATGGCACGCGCGCTTCGCGCTTGGGCCGTAAATCGAAGGAGAAAAAGCTCAGTCCATAACTTACAGTACGGACCTCGAACTCGGTCAGTAAGAGGTATATATGTGACAACTGGGATGGTCACATCTTCATTTCATTTGATTTCCGCAGTTCACATTCATTCTACGTTTCAGTTCCTTTCACGAGTTCTAACTCATGATGAACTCAGTCAATTGGCCTGCTCCCAATGAATGTGTCTTCATAGCTCAGTTCAGTTGTACAGCACTGCATGGCTAACGCAGAGGCTACGGATTCGAATCCCGTTGAAGAAACAACAACAACAACAACAACGCCCCGAAATCTTGTTTCGGGCTAAATTTGCAATTACTTGAATGAGTCACGTGCGCTGCATCAATATTCTAACATGGCTCCGAGGCTTTCAGGACAATATTGCAAACTTTTCAAGTTTCTTTTGTCCCTCAGTTCCCAAAGAGACTTGGATACAAAGAAAACACCACGAAATATAGAACTATATATCGACTGTGACGTTGCATATTGGGGTTTATTGGGATGACCACTGCGAAGTTCAATCTTTATTTCATTTGGTATGTGGAAGGACGGCAAAAAGACTCTCATACTACACGAATACGTGTCTCTCTAAAAAATGAGCAAAGCTTAATTTCTAAAATGAGGTCCTGATGTGCTGCTTCCTCGGGCAAGTGAAACGCTTACTATTTTTCAACTGAAAGCGAAGGTAGGGTTGAGCCTCAGGGGATAACTTTCGAAAGGTCGGCTTCGCAAACACAACTAACACGGTAAATTAGTTGGCAAATCGAACAGAGCAACCAGATCAAGCCTCCCACCATCTTACGGCGTACCTTCTCGTAGAGCATCCTTAACTTTCGATCAATATCCTTAAACTTGTTTTCACTCTGCCTGTCATGAAATTCCGTGACGTATTTTAGGGCGTCCTTGACTCGGCAGCTTTTCTTAATGGATAAGGCAGTATTATACACCATCAAGTGTTGTACCAAGGTAAACTGGTCACGGCTCTTGAGGGCTACTGAACTCCGTTCCAGTTCCTTCAGCCATTGCTGGTATTGCTGACTTCCGTGGTTCATCTGAGGCCGCCCATTGCGGCCGGCAGGTAACTGTGGCATCATTCCCTCAATTGTAATCATAACGTTTCGTACGATCTCATCAAAGTAATCCGCTTCACCATCCGGGATTTCGTGACAAATACGTTCGCACCTTCCGGTCATACCTTTGAATAAAAAGTTATACAACACAGAATATACATTAAAAATGAGATCAAGATTCTGCATCCACTGGAGTATTTTTATCGAAAAAGTCTTTCAAAGATCTTTGCCCATGATATTGTGCTTAATAAAGATAGAATATAAATTTATTGCTCAGTTGCTCAGTTTTCTCCATATAGCAAAGGAACCAACCTTTCAGATCCTTCTTGTATTTCTCTACAGTAACAATTACGGAACAGTCAAGGTTTGCACACAACTGAAGAATGTGTTCCTGGGCTTCATTCTTATTGCGAGCTTTTCCAACTCCCAGCGAAGCCGTCAGCCCAATGATCTGCGGCAGCCTTTCCTTTACTGCCTTATTTCGACCACCTCGAAAAGGAAATTTAATTTCCAAATAGTTCAGCATGATGTCATTGTAGGGATGGCCTTTATCAGTGTGATGGCATTCATCAAATATCAGTAAAGAGAAGTCGTTTATGGCGACCCTTCTGGACTTCAGAGCATCCACCAGAATCTGGGCGGTCAAGACAATGACGTCATTTTCTTGGATTATCTCATCGAGTAGTTTTTCTTGGGCATTGGCTCCTGATATGTCTGTAATATCATAGCTGTAAAATAAACGTATGCTTTATTAATTTTGGACTTTAATTAATCATGACGAAGACTAGGCTCGATTTCCAGCCATTTTGTGAGCCCGCGTAAACAGCCGGACTCCCAAAACGGCTGAAAATTGAGCCTAGACGTCGACGGTCGCCTAGACGAAGACCGAATGATCAACTTTGACTTACTACAGGTTGTTGGGTGGTTGTTTGTTTAGTTACTTGGCTGACCGACCGACCGACTGCTGACCAGTATCACGTGACCATATCGCGGTCTCAAGTTTAAAGCTCATGTCAGGTTTACTTGTTGAAAATAGGGCCGGGTTTTTCGGAAGCCGGTTAACGCTAACCCAGGATTAAAAGTTAACCGAATTATAACTTTTTCTTTTATACAAATGTTTTTCACTGCTTTTATTTTGTGTATTTTGTGATTATAAAACTCAAAACAGAAGGCCAAACAATATACAGAGAACCTCACCGCAAAGTTACAAAACTCAAATCAAAATTCTCTCTTTTCCTGGGTTAGCTTACTCGGGCTCTGAATAACCCGACCCAGGAGCTACGCCTTTAGGCTGGCCTAAATCTATATATTAAAAGTCTTGGCCGTACAGCGTTCTGTCATAAAGCACGCAAGAAAGTCACGAAAACACGAAAAGAATTGTGAAACACGGCTAAAAAGCAAGTGTTTTTCCCTAATATCAAGTGGTCTCGACTCTATAGTGTGCTTTCAAACAGAACCAAGCGCGTTTAAGGCTTTTTTACTTGTGTTATAATAAAGCTTTACTTTTGTGCATAAATTGGTTTATTCTTGGGTTGCGCTTTGTGCGCGCAGAATGGTGTCACAAATAATAACTTCATTTTAAAGAGGATTTGAATTCCTTCAAGAAAAGCACTCCACTTGAGAGCTACTTTCTCCGCTGTTATGACGCTGCTTCATTATTCGATTTTATAATAAAAAAAACACAAGACAGTGTGAAGTACCTGTTGGACAAGTAGTAATCAAACCGCTGCCTCTGTTGTAAAACCAGATTAACTTTGTTTACAACGAACAACACCTTTGGGTGAGAAACCTCCGTGGGACGCTTGCTCCCTATTTCCTTCTGCTTTTCCAGATGTGCTTTAGCTATGCCAAGGGCTACGTACGTCTTCCCGCTGTTCGTTGGCGCACAAATTATGGAGTTTTTGCCTTCCAATGCAGGACACGAAAGTTCATGTTGGTATGAACGGAGTTTAAGCTCTGGATCTGCTCTTTGGTCAAGAAACACTGCAAGAAAAGAGTGTATATGATCAAACATCACAACGTTTCCTGCCAACATGATTATGCCAGATTTTATTTTACTACAAACCAATAACCAGCCAAACAACTACTGTTTCCATAATGATATGTCACGAATGGCGAACGAAAACAGGAAAGACTATGTGTGTTTTTGAAACAAATACGAAACTTTTCTTCCAAGCATCAAAATGATTTTCGTTTCAAGGGTAATGAGCACATTGAAGGGTAATAGTACGAGTGTTTACTGTTTACAGACATTAATTAACACTGGTCGAGTTTCTTTATAGTGTCTGTGAAAATAATATACAGTACATTAATTTGCTCAAGTTTCGATGGACTTCCTGTATTGTCTCTCCCCTGTAATTGTGACCAAACTTGTTATGATTACCCTTAGAAATCATGCGGCGCGGTCCTACATGACATTATTACCAGTGACCTTGAGTGTCCTTGACATGATTATTGTACAATCTGTAGCTAGATGACGTCACAGGCGCAGATTTCGAAAATTCACTGTACGCTTTCGGCCAATCAGAAAAGAGATAGTGAGTTCAATGTATAATAACAATGGTAATCGAGAACGAAATGGGAAGAGAGGGCCGTATACTAATACTAATTACAGAACGAGTACTGAGTACTTAGCTTAACTGTACCTGGAGGAATGCGATCTTTTTTTAATTTCTGAGTTTCGTCTGATGAATGAGTCTGATTACCACCTGAAAAACAAATCGCCGAGTCAGGAAAGATCATAACAGCACCTAGTGCTGCTGAATAATTGTATGAAAATGCTGGCACATATTCATCTAAGGCCGGCGCCAAGACATTCTTTAACATCTTTCTGACCAATTAGAGCCCAGAGAGTGAGTATTAAGCTCTCGATCAGCCTCCTCATTTAACGCTGCTATTTGGTTAATAATGCCAAATCTTCGCGTAACATTGTTCAGGCATACAAGTTTCACTAGTAAAGTTGGCACCAAAAATGAAGAAAACAGCAATCGTCCTTGACTTTTGAATTCCTTGCGATTGGTAAAATCCACTCATCTATTTTTATACTGGTGAGGCGTACCCGGCTCCTTTTACCAACCACCGGCTTTCTGCATGTAACCGTAGTTACATGCTCCATAGATTAAATCAATGCTATTAAAGAGAAACAAAAATATGTTTTACCAGCCAAAATGTAACACGCCCGGTCGTATTCCTCTTTCATAATGTCAATACGCATTCTTAAGTGAGATGAAATGGCAGTCATTCCGCTCAACAAGTTCTTCTTTAAAATTGCCACCAGCTTTCCGTTGTTATAATCTTCCCATATCTGATCAGCAGCGGACTTCAGAGACACGCGCAACTTGCATGCTGGTAAGTTATCTTTGGTTTCTTGACATACCGCGGAGAAGGCTGCGCCTTCGGGCAAATCCTTGGATGAAAAGAAATATCATTAAACGAGATACTTATGTTTACAGTCACCCTAAGTATAGAAACCATCAACGATCTTTGAAACTCCCAAAAAGAGTGAGTTTTACTGAAAAAAAAAATTGTAAAAGCGGCTATTATTGAAGCCAAATTTTAACATCTGATACGACATATCGAACGACTAGTTCGCTCTGTCAGCAGATCACATGGACCCAAGGAAGCCCTTTTTTCAGATTAGTTTGTCTGTATCTGTTTAGGTCTCTCGCTTGTCGCTATGCCTTGCGAAACCAGTCAGTTCTGCAGATTTCGCCAACCGGGAACAATAACTCGGTAAGATTATCTGTCTGGCACTTCCTATCACATAAATATAAAAGTGCTACTATTTGAAGTCTTTGAGGTTTTATTTAGTAATTAAAACCCTCAACAAGCGTTATCATTAGGCTCACGTCCTCTTTATAGTATCAATACTTACCAGGAGTCCATTAGCTTGTACGTACCTTATGCAGTTGATCGCGAAGTTGCAGCGTGCTATCTGATCTGATATCTTCATATTTATTCAAGATGTCTCTCTCTCCCTTTACGCAGTATTTCTTTGTCTCTTCGTTGAGTAAACGGATTCTTACGCCAATTTCTGGGGTTGTTAAAGAAATATCATAATTTCATTCACATGTTTTACCAGTATAATACACTCCAAATGTTTCAGTCCGATGGGTTTAAGCTGGCAACTGACCAATGGCAAAAGGGCAAACGGGGCAGGGACATAATAAATAGTGTACTAAGTCCTTTATTTGTTTGTTTGTTAGGTTTAAACCGACTCTTCGGCCAGACATCGAATCAAGCAACGTTTCAAGTTTCATGATTCCTTCCAAAAGCTTCCTTCACAAAACACAAAACTGCAGAATACCCTGTCATTTGAATTCATTTCCACGTAGCCAGCTTCGTGGTCACGCGGTAACTAATCAATTCATGTTTAAGTATTTAAGATTTATTCAATTGAGAAATAAATTCAAAATGGCGTAGCTGTGTTTTGTGCTGGATACGCGGTGCACGGTACGCCGTGATAAATAAGTATAACAACTAATGAATTCAGAACTAGTACAAGATCGACTGTATATTTTTCGTTCTTTAACTGTGAGAACTACAAAGCGCTAAACAGAATGTACATTATTTGTTCTGAAAGCTCCAGAGCCCAGAACTAAAGCAAATGCGCACGAGACCCTTAGAACGTATAAATTTATTCAAGGAAAATAAGGGGCGCTTTCCATTCGACCAAAAATTCCGGTAAGAATTTCCGGAAATTTCCATGGGCGAATGGTACAGACTTTTCCAGTGTGGAAAACGACAAGCCGCACAGTTTTGCTCGCTTGGAATTTTCAATGATTTCGAGGTTAAAATCGCAAATATAGAAGCAAACAGAACACTAATATGTCGACATCGTGACTTTTTATAGACCACAACAGCAGGGGCCTTATACAAACCACAACGGAGCGAAAAAGTCGCAAAACAAAGGGTTTAATGAGTCGTACAATGGTTCTGCACGCGTTATAAATCTTTGTACATTTCCTAGCCAGCCTACGCAAAACAAGCAAGTACACTACGGGAGCATTATTTTTATAAAACGTTTTCTTCACGAATTTAGCTGCAGCTAGTATTTATCGACATATAAGGGGAATGATTCTAAAGTATTTCCACTTTCGAATACGCGTCGCCGTCATCCTTGCGTGAGATATCCCACTCGCTGTGATCGCGGCCATAAGAACTAGCATTGAATAGAAAATCGAGAATTTGCATAATTTCCGAAAAAAGGACAACCTCGTGAGGTATACCCAAATTTTCGAACATATTTTCCGGGAAATTTCCGTTCCATTTGATTTTCATCCCGGAATTTCCAGAATTTTGGGTTGAATGGTTCGCTTTTCGGAAATTCAACAATTTCCGGATTTTCTGGGACCTTTCCCGGGAAATTTCCGTACCATTTGCCCCCGTTTCGACAATTTCGGAAGGTTTGGTCTAATGGAAAGCGCCCAAGGGAAATAAATTAATGACTCTCCGTTGTTTCCACAAACATTTGTATTAAGGGAACACAAATCGCGATTGCAAACCAACACGAAAGCGAACTCCTTAGGACACCAAGGGAATAAACTAAGTACATGTGTATATTCCTAGTTCTAAAAGAAATGAGGCCACCAACATTTCACATTCAACGTAACATTTTAACTTAAATTTTGTAAGCCTTAACTTGAACATTCATTAATTCCACTATGAAATCCGGTTCCTACGAATTAGGTCCTAACAATTGTAACAAACACTAAATGAATTTGTTAATTCCTTTTTCCAAATAGAAATCATTGCAATCCTTAAATTGATACATTCATTACTCACTGCGTACCGCGTGGCCAGCAAAAAAGATAGGTCGAGCCAAAGATATTTGTGACTGCGTACCACGAGCCACCCCTTTTCAGTTTTAAAACAAATAGATTCCATGTTGTCGTGCGTCTGTTCAGTATTAGTATAAATATACTAGCGTTCTCTGATTGGCTGCGCTATACTCACTATCTATTCATTTTCGAGGTGTCTTTGAAGTTGAATTAGATAAAACAATTAGGATATTTGCTCTCGATTTCTATACGTGATGGTTGACGAAGGCGCAGCACGCAATAGAAATCGAGAGCGAATAATCTAATTGTTTATTAATAGATCACAGATGACGTCAAAATGCGGTAAGAACAAAAAAGTGGCACTCAAGACGATAGCTGAGTATGTCACAGATGTTCTTACCACATTCTGACGTCCTCTGTGATCTATTACTGACCAGACGCACGGCAACATGGAATCTATTTGTTTTTTATTATAAATCAACTAACGTTCTATCGTGAACGCCGTTCTCTGATTTGCTACGCTACTCACTATCTATTCTGTGATAGATAGTCAGTAGCGTAGCAGTGTGCCCTTGTTAACAAAATGACGGCCCGCTTCTTTACGTTTTCGAAGTGTCTGTGAAGAGGATTTAGATAAAGTTTTGAACGACTAGTAGATTTATACTAAAACAATTGGATTATTCCCTCTCGATTTCTATGTGTGATAGAAATCTCGAGCTCATAATCCTATTGTTTAATATAATAAAGAAACAAACTGTACAAAAAGCCTTTTTATTTCAAAATCTTTCAACTTTGAAAAACACGAAAATGGGAATTTGACGTCATTCATTGTCTATACAAAATGGAGCAAACTGATTGGTTGCTATGCGTAGCAAAGAATTGTGATTGGTTCACTGGGGAAATCACGCAGGGTATGTGGCAGGGAATTCAGCAGTTGCTCCCAGGTCTTTTCGTGGTGACAGCCGCGAAGATTTGCAAAGGATTCCTACTGCACGAAGTAGGATGTAAGCATGGGGACTTAAATTATTTACCACATTGACATATGAATATTCAAATACAGAAACGTGCGATCTATTTGTCGCCCGTTTAAGACTTTTTTCCAGTAAGTAGAGAGTTATTGGGTTGCAGTTTTTCCAGATTTTCTGGCTACAGAACTGTTTTCTTTTGATTTCGGATTATTTGAACTCTGGCTAGATACGGACGGAATAATATTATTTGTTGTTGGTTGAGAAGTCAACAAATCAGTGTGATCGAATTAAATGGAAAAGCCAATGAAATTTAACGATTCCCACATTGAACATTTTCCAAAGTAAAAGTGCTAGCAGTTGTTTCTTCTGGTTTGCCAGTAAATAGGGTGTGTTGCTGCTATTTGGCTAGTGCTGCTTCATAAAACTGTTTTCTATCGTTTCGACGTAATGCACTCTAAATTTCACCGCGCGGGTTTAAGTTTCATTATTGTTACAAGCTGTTTATTTATAAACGTACCTGCTGCCGTACCCAAAATTCCAAGTCGGTAGCTATTTTTATCTTGGATATCTTCTGTTGCTGAAGGAACTGAAAAATAACGTTCTTACATTATGTTATCGTCTTTCAATTCAATATTTTGTTTCAGTCTCAAAAGACATCCTTAGTATTCCTCGTGTAAAATTACTTGCATAGTCTGTCATAGTATGAATTTTAACCGTCTCCTCGAGTGAAGCACTCCTAAAACGACGAAAAGGCCCCTGAAATGTCTCCGTTTGCCGGTTTTAATTTATGGGGAGTGGAAAAAAATACTGCCGAAACTTACCAGCAAGGTACGATTAAGGATCAATACTATTCTATATATGCATAGATATATGACAACATGGTTAAAGAAAAGTGCGTTCTTTTGCACTAAGTACACGCTTCATTTTACGACTCCTAAAATCCCAAAACCCATCCCAAGCAGAAAAGTACAACAGTAAGATCAGAGAGAAAAGGGAATAAAAAGACTGACTTAGCTGTTAATTTTTATATGGTTGAGTTGAAGCCACATATCAAATCATAAATGTTATATGTTATAACATTCTAGTTTGGACTCTTATCCGCCATTGCCTTTTCCAAAACAAGGTTAAGTTAAATGCACTAAATTTTGGGCGGCCAGAAAAAGCCTCATCGAGACGACCACAAGGTGGCCGCGGCCGCTTAACGGAGGAGGGGTCAGTTTATTTACAGTATTTTACTGACGATAAACCCCGAAAGTAACAGTCCCCCCGAAAATAGCGGCCCTTTGAAGAAGTCAGAAACTCTCTGATATCGAGCGCAATGCGGGTGAACCAGCTTGACTGCTTGACTGAACAACTTGAAGAGTTATTTGTGATTTGATTTCTGACTTAACTGAATGTTTCTGAAACTATGATTTATAAGCTGTATTTGTCTGGTAGCAGTGTCAAATGATACAGTGTAATTAGTGCATTGCGATACAATGCGTTCATTACACTATCGCCCTACAGTGCCAACATTTAGGGTCTTGTTTGTTTATACAATCTGCTTTGTTTATGTGGGTAGTTAGTAACATACATAAACGCAACTGTTAATTTCATGTTACCCGTCCGATTTGTCTGAAATGAATGTGAATTACCATATAAACATTTTCTAACCATCCGAAAGTAACGGCTACTCGAAAGCAGGCCCGAATTAAGTAAAGGGTATCCGAAAGTAGCGGCCCCTTTTGCTTACTAAATCCGAAAGTAACGGGGGCCGTTACTTTAGGAATTCTATACTGCACCGTCGGATATACAATGGCTTTCCTGTATTCTGATTAGCTGTATTTTCTACGACATGATATAAATATTGCCATACACCAGAACAAAGGAAAATATGAAATTGTATTAAGGGTAAGAATAAACTACAACATATATTTATATTTTTAGTCAGACAGACATGTAACTGATCAGGACGGTCAAGCAATTTGATAAATGAAGAAATGAACTCTCGACGGCGTCACAGAATACAAAATGGTCTGGTCGAGACGTTTCGATTCACACGTTGAAGAACTCGTAATGTAAGTTCTTACCTTTAAAGTGTGGGTCGAGAAGCAATGCGGACTGCTGACTTCCCACATTTCTAAGCGCTCTAACAAGCCCATCAAACGCCTTCCGTCCGTTTGGTCCATTTTGCTTCTTGAGTTTATCCAGTAGAGTCAGCGCGGCTTCTGTTTTCCCTTTGTTCGTCTCATCGCATCTGATATTTTCTTTATCACCGTTTGATAGATTCAAGTAAGGCAGCAGCTTTGTTGGTGCGACCTCCTTCATTAAATGCGGTGTTCGCTCATCAATAAGGTCGACCCAAGTTGCTTCTGGGGATGCCATATTTCAGTCGGGGAGTCTGTTTGATTTCTCCTGATCTCACAGATGACTAAAAATGGTCAACTAAACTGATGGTTTGATCAACCAAATAAATACTCCTCCAGGGCTTTTTTTGGATATTACCTTAGAAGCTTACTAAATACTCAATATTCCCCTGAAAACTGAACTTATTAATTATAAAAGATACCTTTCACTTTCTAAGCTCGCACAATAGAAAAATTGTCCATGGTAACTCACCGGAAAGCCAGAGGAAAAAAAATAAATATCAGAGTTGAACTTTTCGGTTTTTTCGAAAAAAAAAACATAGGAGAACTCCGTGACTACTGCAAGGACCTGTAGGAGCCATTTCAAGGAAAGGAAATGGATCTGTCTTTCATTTTCCAAGTATAAAGGTCGGTGCACAGGAGGGGACAAGTCCCCGGGACTAATTCCTGCGACAAGTCCCTTGAAGAGTCAACAAGAGGGAACTGGTTGCATGGACTAGTCCTTTGTAGCGTTTACATCAATGCTAATCCGAAATTATTAAGCTTTAATTAAAAATGTAGAATTGTTCAGCTTAATTAACCAGTGCCTCCTTTTTACTCAATTTCCGGATAACAGGGATGTTAATTATTTTTTTCGTAAAATTCTCTCACAATTTTCGTGCTAGTAACACTCCAAACTCCTTTTCCAACATCAACGCACGTCTTCCGGCGAGCCGAACGGTGAGGCACCATCTTGAAACAGAGCGCGTAGGGAGATATGGGAGCTTAGCATACGCATCCGTGCTTGGTTTATTTTAATTTGGTCGCAGGGACTTGTCCCACGAACAGTTCACGCGAAGTGTTTTGAGGGACAAGTCGCAGGAACCAAATTTTAGTCCCTGCGACTATATTTTTTGCCAAAAATGGCTGGTTTACACAATGGGACTTGTCCCCGCGACTTGTTGCAGGGTTTAGTCGCAGGGACTTGTCCCCTCGTGTGTGCCGACCTTAAGGGATATTTGTACTTAGGTTCGTGGAAAATGATGAAACTTTCATGATCGAATTCTTAGGCCCCGTTTACAAGCAGGTACAGGTAGCTCCCTAGCCAGAGGGTGAAAGACAGCTCGCGTTTAGAAGCAAACTTTTTCACGAAGGGGTACCCTACTACCCGGGACAAGTTAAACCGGTCTCTCCTTAGTTAACCTGGTAAATAACACACGCAACCGATAATAATTTTATTGTCAAAACCTATTTTCACTTGAATGACGTAGTTTCTCGATCTCAGTTCCGCCGAAATCATTTCAATTTCTTAGCTCACTTAAAATCCCAGTAATTCTTTTTTAATTTGGGATTAATTTGACAGCAAAACTATAAGCAATTCTACGATTGAATATACTAGCGACATTAGCGGCAAATATTATCTTCGTAGCCTGCGTGGCGGGCGTCCGAAGGGGAGGGAAAGAAGAAAAACGAGTGCGCGAAGCGCGTGAGGGTAGGGTCCCTCTTCGAAGCGTACTCTATCCTCTGCGCTCATTTTCACCCTTTCCCTCCCCTTCTACGGCCTGCCACGCAGGCTATTATCGTCGCAAAAAGCCCTTTTTCGAAATTTTTTCTATCCACTGCCAAACTAAAGCAAATTGTGAATTAATACGATCTTTCTACAGTCACAATTCGTTTCTTTTGCCGGTATTTTTTATCATATTTTGATTTTTGGAGCCCTGATAAAGTTGTCCCGGGTAGGCGAGTTGTCCCTAGCAGAGGGTTTAGAATGGAGTTGGGGGAGCGGGGTAATCCTAGTGTTCAGCTAAGGTTACCCTAGAGCCAGGGAAACCCTACCTGCCTTGTAAACACGCCCATGAAAAAAAAAAAAAAAAAAAGAAAAAAAAAAGAAATGTGTGAATGCTAGGGTAATCTTCTTGCAAGAGTAACCCTAGCACTAAGGTTACCCTACCTCATTGTAAACAGGGTCTTAGGATAAACACTGAACTCAGCTGACGCGTCAGTGGTCATCAGTATGCCGTACCTCGAACGTATGATTTCAGTAATTGACCGTTTGACTCGTTCAGTCGCGCGTGTGATCCAAACGCGAGTCCTTCTTTCACTTTAAGGTGTTCATAATCAAAGTGAGGATTTGAAATGTAGCCTTTCTTTTATGTCACTTGGACGATTTTCATCTAATGCATGGCCAAATACCGTTCAGGTTCAGGCCCCAGTTGTTCGAAAGGTGGATGAACGGATAAATCGCTATCCGGTGGACAAGTGTTAACAAAACAAACCAAGCTACCCGCTGGATAGTGATTTATCCGGAGAATATCGTTATCCACCTTTCGAACGACCCGAGCTGGAGAAAATCGACTACAAATGGTTTACAGAGGATGGGTTAACATTCACACTTTATTGCAATTTGTTTTTTAAAAAGAAAAAATACGAATTTTGAACTTTTTGTCCCTTACGATCTCGTTTGTTGATAATTACATCCGAAATCGAAAGTATACAAAGTGAGAAAAATAAGAAAAATCCCTAGCAAATGTGATGACTATTTCACGACCGGGGTGACACGTACATTGTTGTCGGCCCGCGTTTTTCGGCGTGGTTACAAAGTTGGGCACCAATGCAGACGAGTTTAGCCGACGAGTGTAGACTTGTATGTATGGATGTGCAGTACTGTCGAAGATGAAAACAAATTATGCTAATCTTATTCAATGATCCAAGTTATGGAACAAGAAAATGGCGTCGTCAAATTTGACATAGGCTCATTCGTCCTCTGCCACAGAAAACTGTGTCTCCTGATGCAACCATTTAGAAAGGGATACGAAACCTTTGCCTACGTGACCAGGTTGGTAAAATCGGCTTTAGTTCCTAAATATGCATAAAGACTTAAAGAGGTTTTTATCAGCAAGCTTAAAAGACCAACAGTGATTAAAAGTGCGTTCAACGCCTTCATTTAGCTAGACTGAATTCATCCCCATGTTATTAAAATGCTAAAATCGACATTCAACCTCAGATTGAGTGGTTAGTGGTCATGTCAATCAATGTCAATATACTGAATCCATCATAAAAAGTGGTGTTTCAATATATATAGTGCAAGATGAGGGTTCTGTCCTGGTGTACCGGTACACAGAGGGAATAACCATTGCACTCCTTTCTTTACGAACCTTTGTTTAACTGTTGAACATTGTTAGGTCTTTTGTATCGCTTCTTATGAACCGGTACACGAGGACAGAACCGAGATGACTATAACAGTAGCCACAACTCTAGAGTGCTTTATTCAGATGAACCTTCAAGTGTAACACGATACAAGCCTAGGCTAGCGCTGATTGAATACAGATTGACACATTGGCATGTTGTGACATCCTTCCTGTTTTGAGAGTGTCTCTTAAGTTACAGTTCATTTAAAACCAGAGACTCACGGTTAGACGTCCAATCATAAAATAATCATTCCATCGATATTGATCTCTGACTATAAAATACTAATAGAAAAACAAAACGCTGATAAATGTTCTTTGAATATAGTCTTTATATCATCTCAGACCTATTTGCAAACTGTTCAGGATACTGTTTACGTTATCATGTAATCCGATAGATAGGCTGGTGGCGTTCTGGTGTGCGGTGGCCGTGCTGAACTCTTGGATGCAGCTATAGGAAGTTCGCTGATGGTGTCAGAGGTGTTTGGTGTTTCTGTATGGGATACTTCTCATGTGATCTTGGTTGGTGATGAGCCTTCCCCAGTATATCTCACAGGTGTTACGTCCAGTATCGTCGAGGCGTCAGGACTCTCTTTGGTTTTCCCCAGGTGGTAACAGCTCCTTCTGTATGTCTCTCTGTCAGGCGTTTCCACTACATAGGATCTCTCATCTAGCCGTGATGTGACCATGCCTTTCTTCCACACTTAAGTTCCTAGTTGAAAGGGTTTCATTTATACGACATCGCCTTCTGAAAAGGGTGGGCAAGTCACGAGTGTTGGTTGTAGTATTTGGACTGCTGTGCTTGTCACCTTGTCAGGTCTTTCATTTCTCAGTCTGTTTGTGGTGTCCTGGGCTGAAGAAGGGCTTTCGTGTTTGTGTTCTCCTGTTCATTAAGCATTGCACCAGGCTTGACTCCATTCCTTGGGTCGGTGTGTTGCGATAGTCGAGTATCGCAATGTATGGGTCCGTTCTGGAATTCAGGGCTTTCCGGATAAGGTTCTTTGCTGTTTTCACTGCTGATTCCACTTTCCCGTTTGCGTTACTGTTGCCAGGGCTGTTGGTTCTGTGTTTGAAGTCCCATTCTTTAGCAAACTTGGTGAACTCTGATGAGGTGAACTGCGGGCCATTGTCACTGATCAGGGGGTCAGGGCAACCATACCGTGCAAAATGGTTTTTGAGTTTCAGGATTATGGCTGCTGAGGTAGTATAGTGAAACCCCGTCTTACGGACACCTGCTTCTAATGGACAGTTTTCTTTGTCCCGACAACTAAAAAGCTCATATATTTTCTCTTAAATTAGCCTGCTTAATACAGACACCCGGATAATGCAGACACCTTATCATGTCCCTTTGGTGTCAGTATTAACGGGGTTCCACTGTACTTGTTAGGCAGTTGACCTCCCAAAAATTGCTGTAGTAATCCACAGTTACCATGAATTCTTTCTAGTTTAGCTTGAACAGGTCAACTCCTAGTTGTTCCCATGGTCGACTGGGCACTTCATGTGGCATCAGAGACTCCTTTTGGTTGCTGGTTTCGTACTTGTGACGGGTTTCACATGACGCGACTAGTTCCTTTACTTCAGTGTTCATACCGGGCCAAAAGATGGTTTCCCGTGCTCAGGGTAGACAGGATTCTGCACCGAGGTGTAACACATGCAGCGTTCACTTCATGTCATGTTGTAAGCTGACAGGAATGACGATTCGTTGTCTATGGAAAATAACTCCATCTTGTATGGTTAGTTTGTCTCTCATACTGAAGTAAGGTGTTATCTGTGATGGCACTTGACCGTGGTGTTCTGGCCATCTGCGTAGAATGGCATTCTTGAGGATTCGCAATGCTTTGTCACTCTCAGTGGCCTGTTGGGTCTCTTGAAGTCTTGAAGTGGACACAGGGAGTAATGCTGTTGTGTTGATGTGTTCATATTCAGCTCCAGTAGGAAGGGCGCTGGTCGGCAGGTATGCTCTGGAAAGGGTGTCGGCTAAGTGTAGGTTCTTGCCGCATTTGTACCACACTTTTTAGTCGTATTTCTGAAGCCTCAACATCATACCCTGTGGTCGTCTTGGTGCGCAGGTGAGAGGCTTCTGCAAGATGGATTCTAGGGGGTTGTGGTCACTTTGTATTTTCACATGGCGTCCATAGGTGTATTGATGGAATTTGAGAAGAATGAGAAGATGATTGCGAGCATTTCTTTTTCAATCTGTGTGTATCGTCGCTTGGTTTCAGTGAGCGCTTTGCTCATATATGCAATCGGTCTACCTCTTTGCAGGAGGGCTGCTCCAAGGCCTGTCTGGCTAGCATCACATTGGATCTTGAGCTCAGCCTTGCGATCATAGTACAGTTCAGCTCAGATATATGTGAACTATGGATACGCGTATAATACGAGCGTATTTTGAATATACGCGTACGTCAATATGCGCACCTTATATACGCGCACATATGCGCACATATACGCGCGTATATGTCTCTTTGTTATGCATTCCCATAAGTTTCTTTATGTGAAGCATTGTTAGTCAAACAAAGGACATCATATTTCTGGGAATGAAAAAAGCTTCAAAGTGAAATTTGCATATTGTTAAAATGTCCTGCCGATCAATGAAAGCTATCATATTTCGAGTTTTTGATCACTTCGCAAATTCACCAATGCCAATGGATTGTGTCTCTTCAGATTTCAGATTTCAGATTTCTCTGTTGATGCCTTACTGATTCCAAGTTGCAAATTAACTACTTTGATAACAAATATTTTTGGAATTGGAGTGATGATCCTGCTGACATTATATTTACAGTTGGAAAAAGATAAATGTGTCTAAATATTTGTCTGATACTTCAGAAAACTTCACTTAGATGTACTGAATGAATTTCTTTAGGTTCTGAAAGGATAATTCAAGTAACTAGCCAGCAAAAAGAACACATCATTGCAATTCTCTTTGCATACTAGGGTTCTATATTTTAAATTATCAAATGAATTGTCGCAACTCTGCCCAATATACAAGAATTTATTTTCTCCAAAAAAGTGGCCAATATTGCTGTAATGCTGCCTCAAAATCACCTTTAGTTTATACTAATATCCCAAACCCGGGGAAGGAATGCACATTTCAGTGAGGCCAAATTCAAACCCCCGCAAATGCCCTTTTATTTTTGTTTGTTTTCATTTGTGGCTTACATTTCATGATTTGTACAACATATTTCGTCTTTTTAAAATAGAATTGCAAAACTCAAAAACAAAAGCAGCAATATAAATTTTTATAAAAAAAGCTGCAGCACCTGCATGGATACACCAATAATTGAGTTTGACCAGAAATGGTATTCTTTCTCAGTCATGACTTGATCACTTTGCTAAATGCTTTATTTATAAAATTTGATTGATATTAGACCATATTAGTGTCTCATGGAAAATCTCTGCCCCAGGAGCCCTCCCCAAAATTTCCACAATTAACCCCCCACCATCTTCCTCAACCTCCCCAACCCCCCTGGATTGACCACCGAGAGTTTTATTTGGGCTCCTAATAAAGTGGCTTGGGCTCCTAACTTTTGGTGGAAGAAGCCCGAAGGGCTCCTTAAAAATTTCCTTAGGCAACAGCCTTGTCTCTGGTTATATTTGACACAGACCATTCATGAATTCAAATGGTAAAATACTCTTTTCTTGATGAATAAAGTTGTTTATCAAAGTTTCTGTGGTGCGCCGATCACGTTTAGTTATTTTTTCTTCAAGGAAAAGTTCTGTGTTTTGGCAGGCGTTGGCAAGTCGTTTGCGAAGTGTTTATTGTCTGAACCGTTCTGAAGATCCTTGTTGAAAAAATTATATCTCTGGTCTTATTTGACACAAATCGTTCATTTGAATGGTAAAATGCTCTATCTTTAGCCAAAGAATTGTATATCAAAGTTTCTAGGGTGTGCTGCTCACGTTTAGTTGTTTTTTCTTCAAGGAAAAGTTCTGTGTTTCGGCATGCATTGGCAAGTCGCTTGCGAGATGTTTATTGTTTGAAACATTCCGAAAACCTTGTCAAGAAAGTGATATCTCCGTTTATATCTGACACAAACCGTTCATTCAAATGATAAAATACTCTTTCCCTAATGGAAGAATTGTTTATTGAAGTTTCTATGGTGCACCGCTCACATTTTGTTATTTTTAATTTTCTTCATCGAGAAGTTGTGTGTTTCGGCACACGTTTCCAAGTCCTTTGCTTCGACCATGTTTACTTTGTGTTGAAAAAATGTTATCTCTCGCTTGTGTTGTTTGCTCCATGAAGATGGAATTGTTGAAGCTTGTATCCCCGGCTTTATCTGACCAAAAAAAACAGTAAATATTTGATTTAACAGCAAAATACTCTCTCTTTTAATTAATATTCAGTCAGTTAGCTTTCTGTCAAGTGCCCAATTGCAAAATGTTAGTGTCAGCTAACATTTTGCTAATAAGTCTAGTCTGAAGGCATATGTGGTCTAGTCTGAAGGCATATGCGCATATACTGTATACGGGTATTCAAAATAAAGAAAACTCTTTCTCGCTCTGTGGCAAGCTGTCAAGCCATTGAAAACAACAAAGACTTGTTAAGAAAAGGAAAAAACAATAGGTTAGCTCATACATACTAATCAGGCATAAGCGTATATACTGTATACTCATGTGTGCATGTATGCATACGTGTATACGCATATTGAGCTGACGCGAATTATGCGTATATTTTGGTTCAGATATATCTGAGCTGCACTGTAGCTGAGGACTGATGCAGTGGTCACAAATTGCTTGACTTCTTGAAATGCATTCTCCTGCTCCTCTGTTCAATTGAAGTTGGTGTCTTGTCGCATTAATTGACGTGTCGACTCCATGTGGTCCGCTAGTCTGGATAGGAACTTTGCCAAGTAGTTGACAAATTCGTTTAATCTCTGCACTCCCTCCACGTCTTCAGGACGTGGCATCTTGAGGACTGCTTTGGTTTTGTAAGGGTCAATCTCAAGGCCTTCTTTGCTGAAGACATGGCCCATAAATGGCACTTCTGTATTGTGCAACTGCAGCTTGTCCTTGTTGAGCGCAATTCCACGTGCTTTGCATCTTTGAAGTAGTGCTTCCAATTTCCGGTCGTGGTCAATAAGAGCTTCATCTTTGGTGTCTCTGACACTGTATACCAGGACATTGTCAGTAATGTTAAGTATTCCATCCAGTCCCTCTAGTGCTTGGCTAACTTGCTTCTGAGTGCTGGATGCTGACAAACCAAATGAAAGTCTTCTCCATCTATATCTTCTGAAGGGGGTTGCAAAGGTAGTGAGTAGACTCGATTCATGATCAAGGACACAATGCCAGTAACCTGCGGTCAGGTCAACAGTCAAGAATATCTTCACTCCTGCCAGGTCTGGCATTAAGTCATCTAGGATTGGCAGCTGGTGTGTTTCTCTCTTAAGGACTTGGTTTAACGGGTGTGGATCTATGCATATCCTTAGAGCACCAGACTTCTTGGTTGCAATGACAACACTGCTCACCCATGCTGTGGGCTCGTCCACTTTTGCTAGGACTCCTAGACTCCCCAGTCAGTGGAGTTGAACTTTAAACTTCTCTCTTAGGGCAGTCGGAACTCAGTGTGAGGGCATGATGGACGGTTCTGCATTTTCATCTATCTGTAGATGCACTGTACTGGGTAGGGTTCCAAGATCCTTCGAGAACATGTCTCCACGGCATTGGACTAGCTCGTCTACTGTTCCAATCTTTCTGATGTCTTCGCGCATCTGCCTCCGTGGGGGTGGAACTGCGACGAAATTATCCTGATGCACAGTTATCAGTTCCTTTTGTTGTGCTCTACATGCACCTATCAGGGGCATTAGATTGTCAGGGACAACAACAAATTCAATGGAGTACTTCTTGTGTGTCTTGGGATTTTTGACTTTCAGGCGGGTGGTTCCAAGAGGCTTCAAATTCGTTCCATTCCACATCTTAAGGGTTTTGTTTGACAGTGTTATGTGACTTCCGGTTGTGTGACACCGGTTAATGATGTTTATTGATGCTCCACAGTTGATTTAGAACTTTATCTTCTTTTCTTGACAATCATTTCAGTGTATATTTCTCTCGTGGGACCGGATGTTTCTTCGATCGCATGAACAGATGGTTCTGCAGTGATAACAGCAAGGAATTTGTAATCATGGCAGTCATCATGAGCATTGCTGCCGGGCTCTGTTTGCTCTGTGACTCCATGCACGCCATGAGTTTTTCCTTTTTGGCAAACCGAGGAGAAATTATTTCAGCCATTGCACTTTTGACAACCCTTTTGCCACGCAGGACATAGCTCCTTTTTCAAAGGGTGGTTTCTGCCGCAGAAGTGACAGGTTTTCTTTTTTGATTGCTCGTTTCTTGAATTCCGACCATTCTTTGGTTTCCGCGGGGTTTTCTTTGCGTGCTTGTTTATTCGATTAACTTCATGGGTGGTGTCATTTGTACCTTCTGAAATACTTTTTAAGTGGGACGACGTGGCTTCACTACTTCTACATAGATCAATACACTTCTTTAAATCTAGATTTCACTCTTGCAGCAGGCGTTTTCACAAATTGTTTTTAACACCAAGTACAATCCGATCTCTGAGTAAGCTATCCGCAAGGCATACACAGAATCCACATGGTTTAGCTAGGGATCTCAGAGCAGCAATGTATGCATCTATAGATTCATCTTGTCCCTGATTTTGTCTGTTAAAGACGTATCGTTCATATGTTTCGTTGACTTCTCCAATAGCAAACTCATCAAACTTCTCAACGATCTTTGATAAGGTCTTTTGCTCTGTCTCGTTGGGGAATTGCATTCCATTATAGATTTTTAGAGCTTCTGGCCCAAGGCAGTGCAGAAATAATGCTACTCAGTAGTCATCAGTTTGAGTGCTGAGGTTTCTGATTATGGAATAGTTGTTCCATACCTGCTTAAATTGTTTCCAGTCGTCTACCACGTTTCCTGTTGTATCTAGAGGTTTGGGAGGCGCTATCCCTTGAACGAGTGGAGTCGCTTGCACCGCTGTGCTTGGCTGGCTTGGAGCGCTAACTGACGCTCCTCCTGTTTCTGTATCAGACATCGGATGAAGACTCTATCGGGGTCTCTAGCAGGTTCTTAGGCTTCTTTATCCCACCAGTCTCTTCAGAGGCATGGGTTCAAATCCCACCACTGCCAGTGCCATGTTTCAATATAAATAGTGCAAGATAACTATAACAGTAGCCACAACTCTAGAGTGCTTTATTCAAATGAACCTTCAAGTGTAACACGATACAAGCCTATGATAGCGCTGATTGAATATAGATTGACATATTGGCATATTGTGACAAGTGGCATTTCGTGAAGGAGCTTGATCAGTTTCTTGTGTGACCATTTTGTGGTATTGAAACATATGTGAGTCAAGACTAAATTCCAAAACTAATGTGAGGAAAAAAAGTACTTTGTCTGCACGGTCTGCAGTCTCCACAAGGAATGAAAACATTTGGCTGCATCCAGCAGGATTACTCTTAAATTGTGCAAATGATAATGATGATGATTATGATGATGACCTAGAGAACCAGAAGTCTAGGAACTCTACTATGCCAAGACTTACTATAGTTCAAGATCAGACCAAGAGAAACAGGAAAAAACTAAACCCTTGAGCATAGACAAACTACAGTCCTTGGCAATCACAAATTTCATCATGTAAGCAAACCCGACTGCAAAGTCGCTCTTCATCCAGCATTAGCAGGAAGGAATACCACATGGTTCATTAACAGAAGTTTGGGAGGCGCGGTGGCCTCACGGTTAGTGTGCTCGTCTCCAGATCGAGCGGTCCGGGTTCGAGCCCTGGCCGGGGACATTGTGTTGTGTTCTTGGGCAAGACACTTTACTCTCACAGTGCCTCTCTCCACCCAGGTGTATAAATGGGTACTGGCGAACTTAATGCTGGGGGTAACCCTGCGATGGACTAGCATCCCATCCAGGGGGGAGTAGAAATACTCCTAGTCACTTCATGCTACAGAAACTGGGATAAGCTCCAGCCTGATGGGCCACTTGGCTCGCATGCAGACTTTACCCTACTTACCTATCATTAACAGAAGAATCAAGTGCCAGTTAATGAAGCACCTCCGTGTTGTTGTGCAAGAAAACATTCAGTTTTCCCGAAAGTTCTGCGCACACAGTATAACTATAAATTTCAGGTTGACCTTCACCAACTGCTCTGACTTTCAATTTTCATTTCAAGTGAAAAAGAAAACTTTGATTGAATGGTGAACTTGTTTTGCAAGCAGACTTTCGATTAAGATTCCTGATTTGAACGCTGTTAAAAGACCATTTTGCTAGATTGTGATGAGGATTTCTCAAAGACTAACTAGATTTGCCATGTTTGAAAAGTCAATAAATAGTCTTGCACGTGCTTCGTGCTGCTTGCATGTTTTCCATGTATGAATTGAGAAGTCAGTCACTGTAAATAGACTTTTGATGGTTTCCTTTTCGTCTGTTTTTGAGATAACATGTACATGTACTTTGTGTGTATATACTAATTAAAAACAGTTATTCTTTTCAATTTCAGTGAATACATATAGCGGCAGAATATTGACTTTGCCACTTCACGGCTCGGTAAATATTCTGCCCGTATTCACCTCAGTTTCAAAGATTAATTGTTAACTATTTTGCTCTCCAATTATTACTCTCAAAGTTGAGTTCAGGAAGCTTACATCATCCAGCATGTATGTGCAGTTATCTGGTTTGGCTCCACAATATCAGTATTTTCAGTCTTTGGCTTTGATTATAATTTCATTTGTCTTGTAATTCTTTGGAATATGCAACTTTAGAGCAAACTGCAGAAAGATTATTTCTCAGAAACACTGTGCCTAGTTTGCTTTTAGACTCCATTTAGTTTTTCCATTTTTTGTTTCACACCAAATACTTCCTGTGACATACCGATTTTAAACTTTAAGGTAAAGTGAAAAAATGTCTTAACCATGGAAATTTGTCGTTTTTCTTTCAGTAAGTCTTAGATAATTGTGCACATACATGTAGTGCTGATTTTCATCTTAATTAAAGTTTGTTTTTTATTTTTGTAGGTGGCACTCCCAGAGGCTAACTTTGTTTGTCATGATGTCTTCCATTTACTTGTCTATCAGGCATCCAGGTACACTGTAAATCACAAACCCTGTTATATTTTATCTTGTGTTTATATATTTTGACACAAGTCAAATTATTCTATTACAAGACAGACACATAGATGACATCAATATAACAAATATTTTTATTCTGTTTTTTAAAATGGCGGAAAGTTTTGAGAACTTATATAATATTTTACGTGACTGGGCGAAGGATAAGGAAGAAAAATGTCTTGACAAGGCTGTTAATGGGTATGAGAAGCAGAAAAAAGAAAGAAAAAGGCGTTTCGTCTATGGAAAATGTCTTGGAAAAAATACTTGAGCAGTATCAGTCGGCAGTCAAGTGAGACTAACCAAACACAAAATTGGTCTTGAAATTGTTTCAAGGAAAGAAGCTATTGCTTTGCCTTGAATTTAACAAACCCAATAAGCAAAATGTGTATAAGATTAATGTAATTTTATAAAATCAACTTTTCCCAGTCTCAAAATAATTGTTTACTCAGATTGGTGTCAGGAGAGAAACATCACAATAAACACATAACCTTGCTTTCTGGCACGAATGGTCTACACTGTAGTCTGTTTTGGGGCACAGCAGCGAGCAAAATATAGCTCACTACAGCTCACAGTCATCTGTATTGCAGCTAGAAATAATTGTCTCCAACACTATATCAAATGCCCTTGAGAATCGTCAACCACAGAGGACACAAATTTCCACCATCACTAATGCTGCTTTCATTCAATGCTTGAATCAAATGGCTTCCAATGTCTGTGTTGATGTTGACCACAACCGCAAGTTTTCTGAGTAGCTTTTTCACCTCTTGCAATATTCCAGTTTTTTTGGCTGACAGTGGTACTCTGATGACAAAACCTGACTTGGCTTTTCCTATTTATTTTGTATAAGATCTTTAGATTTCGCAGTTCAATTCTGCTCTCACTGTAAGACAACAACCACAAGTGTTGCTTGATTCAAGTTTGACAGTGACCTGATTTCCATGAACCAATCACAATTCTTTGCTATGCCTGGCAACCAATCAGTTTGCTCCATTTTGTATAGGTAATGGTGAGGTCAAATTGTTATTTTTGTGTTTGTCAAAGTGGGTAAAGGCCCGGCTTTCGAATTATGTTTAAAGATTTTGAGTATTGTTTGTTTCTTTATTGTATAAAACAAATAGATTCCATGTTGCCGTGCATCTGTTCAGTAATTGATCACAGAGGACATTAAAATGTGGTAAGAACATCAGTGACATACTCGGCTATATCCTTGTGTCCCACTTTTTTGTTCTTACCACATTTTGACGTCATCTTTGATCTATTACTGAACAGATGCACGGCAACATTGAATCTATTTCTGACACTGTAAGTAGACATCAACCAATCTTACAATGTTTTTAAGCGCACTATGATGAAATTTGGGTTTTTCCTGTGAAAAAGATGAAAGAGACGAAAAATGCTGTTTACTATCAGAGGCTTCAATAATTTCCATAGCAGGCAGGCATCAAGGTAGAAAAAATACAAGCTAGCCTGGGGACATGCACGCCCCCCTCCCCGGAAAATTTTGAAATCCTAGACCTATAGAGATATATTTTCCTGCAATTTGGACCACAAAATCAGTACTCTTAACTGCCTACAAGAGATCATTGTATAGTTAACTAAATCATATTTTAACACTATTTTGAACAACAGATACATCTTTTACTGGTTAGTACATAGACAGACTGTATTACAAAAAATTATCATCAGTATTCCATAGTTTCCGGCCTTGGTAGGTTTGTAGCAAAAACAAACTTGCAAGAGTTTTTTAGTTCTCTGCTTTTTAGTTAACCAGAGTGAAAAAAGGGTCTTTACCAAACCATGGGAGCAGAGTTCTGCATTTATACCATAAAGAGACCTGCGTGATGTGCAAGTTGGTTTTCCATCATTTTTAAAGGGAATTAATAGCACAGAAAAAAGCTTTTCAATGTCCCAGAGTATTATGAAACTGAGCATGACAACAATGATTCCATGTTTGACTGCAAAAGTGGCTTTCATCAGAGTGAAGATAAATGTAATATTGTCATATTTATGTGACATCCATCATGATTTACATTTATTATGTTTTTGCTCAAACAGAGTACATTATCAGCTATTATTTTTCTATTTGTGCCATTGGTTTTGTCGCTTTTGTGTGTAATGGACTATATTATAATTATTACATTCACATGTTGTGCAAGAATGTTTGGGTGGTATCAAATAATGTGACGTCAGATGAATGTGATGTATTCTTGGTTTTCTTGTGACGTAGTCATATTTCAAAAAAAATTACTTTTTTTCAGAGGTTTTAGTTTTATCAGGTATAAGACCCTTTAGGAACTTGATGTTTAATAATGTTTTGGCTCAACAGGGTTTTCGTTTTGTAACAGGACAAGCTTTTGTGTTGCATGACATTAATGGCGGCCCGAGAAGGTTGGAGTGTAGGTCAAAAGATGAGTTGTGGCTTTAGTTTTTGCTAACTGAACAATTTTTTCACTGGAAGAAGTATTAATTTCAAGGTGTTGGAACTCTAGAGTAGTAACTTTTCGTTTCAACAGCAAAACTCAATGACAGATGTTTCTGTTACTATACAGCTGCCATATTTGTGCCCCCTCATCGGGCACCGATATATTATAATATGGTGTCTCTATACAAAGCTCTATAAATTTGTGTGGAACACTTCAGTCTCCTAATAACTCGCAAATGAAAAACTGAAGAAACCTAATCCTTGGGCAATTCTCGGGCAAACAAACAACTTCAAACTGCTCAGTTAACCTAAATGTCAAGCTGACAACAAACAAAACTTGTGGTCGGTAAAAGCCTTTCCCAAAGCTAGTTAAGCCTAAATTTGGATCAGTTTTCCAAAGAATTGAAAACAAACTGCACATGGTTAAAGCTTTTGGTGGCTTCGGAACTCTCTGTCCTTCACAGCCTCTTCGGCAAAAGAAAAGAACAAAATGGAACCAGGCATTTCTTAGAAGGGAGAGTGGAGAAGAAAGTGAACAAACAGCCGTGGCTTTGAGCTGTTTGAAATGCTATTATTCAATAGCAGGTTTGTGGGTTTTGTTTTTTTTTCCACTTCGTAAATTAACAAGTTGCAGGTCTAAGGCTGAACTTGAACACATGAATGGCTTTTAAAAATGATCTCTGTCACTTTCATTATTTGGTAAAATAAGCTTAAATGAACTGAAGACTGAGGCTTAAAGTGCCCATAACATCAAATTGTTTGCTTTCCCATCTGATTCTTCATAACACCCAATTAACTTTCTCGAAAAAATTTTCCGATTTGCATAAAACGCAAATTTTTTTACAATTTTTAAGACGTTCAAATTTGCCGCCATTTTGGTCCACCCTTCGCACCAGTCTTCCTCGGTTTGAAGTGAGTAGTGACATAGGTTCAGGAACATGTGATTTGGGTCATGACTTATCTGACTTGAAAACAAGTGGGAATTTTGCTTCTGAGTTGTCTACATTTAGTTGAAAATCCTGGAAAGGTGCGTTGCTGCTCTTTGTAACACACGATGTATGTGTTTATATCCACTAAAGGTCAAGTGAGGTTCCTGAACCTGTGTCAGAGGCATCAATCACATGGCCATTTTGAGCATGTTATTCTTGTGATCAGCAGCAGGGTTCAACCGCAAGAAAATAGAATTTTGAACTTTGTAAAAATTCGTTAAAAAATTGAAAATTTTTTTCGCAGAAGCTCGTTAGGTGAAATGTAGAATTAGATTAGCGAAAAAAAATTTGACGTTATGGGCACTTAGAAGGAAAATGTCAGAAATGTAAGCTTATATTTGTGCACGATGCAGTGGTTCCTTCAAGCAGCTGTTTCTTCAATTTCGAGGTCAATTTCAAGAGTTCAGTTCGCATTCCACAGTAGGAAAAAAGATGGCAGCTGTACATTTTAGCAAAATGCCTTGCGAACCTAACACAGCCTATAAGGCACAAAGAAAGCCTTTTTTTACAATATTTGCCCCTGTACTAAGCACATTGAGTAGCCTAGATTTGAAGAGTTTATAACATTTCAAATCAAGTAGGAATTTTACTCAGAAAAGAACTCAAAGTATAAAATGTGTAAAACAAAAATTTCCAAGACTATTTTGGCCGCTAATTTTGTGTACATAGCTAATATAATGTCTGTGAAGGATTCATGCATTTCAAGAGACACAATCAGTAGGCATACATTTCTCAATGCTCAAGGGTTTGCAATGCATTATAGGGCGATTTCAAACACGATCAGCCATTTGCAAGTTTTCCGATGTGAGGGAATCAATTACAGCTAAGCAAAAGGATAGATTGCTTTCTTTTCTTATGTTGAATGTTATAGCAGCAAAGATCTTTCAATATGTAGTTCTGGAAGGACATAATTTCTGAGAAAATAACTGTTATTGATCGTCAACACAGAGAAACGTAGTCGCTATTATATGGTAGCCTGTGAATGCAGACGTATTTTTGGCTGTCGACTAAACCAGAATTTTTGGCTGCCAAAGATGAAATTTTAGCCGCACTGGCGACCATACTGGTCGCAATTTCGAGTCTTGTAACAATGTATCTAAACAAATTTTATGGATGGACAATAACTTGGTGTTGGTGAAATGTTTGGACATCATGTCCGATCATAATGTGAAATTGGCTGGACATATTCAAAATTTGGTCGGACAATGTCTGATGACCGACTGTTTTTTCCAGCCCTGCTGCAGTAAATTGGTTTTACAGATTACAAATGGGTTTGTTTACGCTACTCTTGTCATTGAATTGGCTTGCGCGCTGTCTACTAATGATTTGTAAAAAATCTCGGCAACGAGTGAGTAACTCAGATAATAGACAAAGAAAGATGTATTAAAAAACAGATTTTTTTCAAACTACTTTGTGTTAGTTGCATTTATTTCACCAGTTAAGCTCTCCAAAATTGTTTTTGCAGTGTGAAATTTCTTGCGAAGTTTGAAGTTTTACTACAAAAACAATTTCTGTCAGTCGTTGCTTTTAAAATCACTTTGTCACTTTTCTACCATATATTGAATAGCAGAAAGTGAGGAAATTCGTTAAGTGCGTTCCACAGAAATTCTTCTAAATACAGCAACGATCAGAGAGGTAAACTCGACTGAAATTGACTCAAATTTTACGGCGAGAGAAACACAGGATTACGCATCATTACAGCGCCAAGCTACAAACAATTAAGCAAACTCTCACAACTTCAAAACACTCAATTGAATTTACTTACAGTGACTTTCCTTGCCATTTTAAAGTGAACAGAGATAAACTTGTGTTGACTAATCGTTGATGGATGTGTAAAAAAGGCAAAAGATTGACGACTACCGCTTACTTTTAGGAGCAAAATTTAGGCAGCGGGAAAAAAATCCGGCCCATGGGCCATATCATAAAAAGCTGGACTGGTCACGTGCTTATGATTAGCCAATCAAATTTGAGGATTTAGGATTCCGGCCCGCTCAGATGCTTGAGAAAAAAATAAAAGTTTTATTCATCCTTACCGTAAAATGATTTAGGATAAAAAAATTTGTCTGGACATCATGTCGGACCACAGAACGTTGGGATTTTGCCGGAGACAAGCAAATTTTGGTTGTCCGATGACCGACTGTTATTTGCAGCCCTAACGATTAAGGGATATCAGTACAATATGTCTAAAGACAGGGCTATTGAATCACTCTTGTCACAAAATTATTAACTTCATTTATTCTGACAATAGAATGTATTGGCGTCAGGATCTTTCATACTGACAATAGGAATTATATCTTGAATGATGGGATGAATGAAGGCTCAATTTTCATTTTGTCAACTGCTGATGCTCTGTACTACATCTGCATCCGCGAAAAACACGTCATGCGTTCACATCAGCTGTTTTGGTCATTTTGATCAGGATATTACGCTTAGTAATGTTGATACATTGGAAAAACAAACCAAATACAAGCAGGAAGAGCAAAAACGTTCCCCTCAGCCTTTATGGCAGTCGAAGAGGCCTTGGTTTTCATTTGTACCTGGTTTTTCTGTGTCCGCCAACAGCTTTAACTTTAACTATTAATGTAACTGACTTTAGCTTGCTAATCCAGCAACTACGGACGTGGTATACTGGGAAACTGGTAACATGAAAATAATAAAAAAGCACTCCGATTAAATATGAGACAAAGGCGCCATCCACAAGTATCTGGATGATTTTTTGAATCCACAACTTTTTCTTTCCGGATATGGCTTCCATCCACATGCGTGGATCCAGCGAATTTGCAACAAATCCGGATATTTTTTAATATTTTCTGGATTCTTTTGAGCCATTTATTCAGATCGCTCATTTGTGTTGAGTAATCTTACGTGGCAGAGAGCTCATGTCACGACTGGGTGACTTGGCAGGAATCCAAAGGTAAATGTCATTGTTGTGCAGTGTTTTGGTTGCGGACAGAGAACTCGACTCTAATTTGCATTTATGGATAAGAGGTATGTGACAGTAACACAATATTTCTGTTAATAACATCAACCTGAGTATTAGGCCTTTCTTAGCAAGAGGGTAGGGGAAGGGGGGAATTGCAGAGAAAGGCCTTTTCTTTGCTGGGTGCTTCCTCCTCCTACCCGTCTCAGAAAAAAATTGTGACAGCAAGTTCCAGATGATTTTTCTCAACCGCTGTTCTGCTTTTGAGATACGTTTGCTCTTATGACAAGAAAAATGGTTTGTTTCATCATCAAATTCAAACAGCAGAGTGGTTTGACATAGTATTTTTTTTCTCTATAATTTTTTAACCAATTTTTTCTTGAGTTCTACTAAGTGAAATTTTTGTACCAAAAATATTAGTTCCCATGCAGGAAACTTTTTTTTTCAGAAAGTACCTTTTGTGATTTTTCAAATGAAAACTCACGGCTGTCTGGAATGGATTGAGTTAAATACAAAGTGTTAGTTTAGTTTACTTGGTTGAATGTTTGGATAGTAACCATGATAAGATGCCTAAGTTAAAGGGACATTACGAGTGATATAGTTTACTAAAATAGGATATAGAAGTTTTAGTTCATACAATAATGTTCAATTGTTTTCAATCAGTACAAATAAAAGAAAGCGGGGAGAGATTTGGTGATAACTATTACTAGTCTTATTTAGACCCTTCAGCTATCACGTGTGCGACTTGCTTGTCTACCTAAATTTGTATGTATGGACGATATGTTCTTATTATGGGTGTGCCAGTGAGAGCAAATTTATCCGACACTGTATGAACCAAAATCAATGCAATGCAGCACGCCGGTTTGAAGCGATGACATCACACAATATGTCATCACTTAAAAAGGGTCTTCTGCTGAAGTTTCTTATTTTAAGAAGTAAAACATTCACTTGTCCCTAACAAAATTATCGGCAAAAAACGTAGCCACAAAAAATCAAACCTCGCCGCGGGGGCCTCCACGCGTCATTGACGCGGTATTCCCGCACTCGACCTCATCTTTACCTAGGTAAATCCGAGGACAGTATTCGTCCTGTTGCAGCAACATTTGGACGAGGTATTACCTTAGAAAAGAAGACGCATCAGTTTTGGATAGCATTTTGTATTGTTTCTTCGCAACAAAGTGTGCTTGAATGCTCACTCTTGAATCTCCGCATTTTCATCCCAAAGAAGCATTTGATAAAGTCGATCATTCATGCCAGTTACCAAATTGATAACACAAGAAACATTTGGTAGCTGCATTGTATGAACTACAACAAAAATATCTGTAACTTGGTAAAATAGTGTCTCAGTTCTTAAACGCTGTGTTTTAAAAGCATTCCATTTTGTCAAGAAGAATGTGACAGAGCAATGATGTGTTCACGATCTGATTTCATGTCCACGCATCATGCAAACCACCGGGAAATGACTAAATGCTCAAGGTTGGAATGGCTTTGAAATTCACGTTGATGAAAAGAAAGCAGGGCTATACATTTAACTTCAATTCCGATTTATTTTGTTGCCATAATACCATGCGTACTTCTCTGTTTATATGCGCTGCGCTTTGTAGCGGGCAGTTACAAAATTGGGTCAACTCCAATCGTTGATTTACTAGTAAATAAAAATGGCAACTGCTGTTTATGCCTTGTTGTATAGCTGTCATCGAATCAGTGATCTGAGTTTTTCAGTGATTTAACATTCCAATAATTATCTCCTCAATGCTATGTCCAATTCATTTGAAACCTCAGAATATGTTTATTTTACACTTAATGAACACATTGAAGTCAAATGAAAAAAATGTCTAAATTTTGGTTTATTTGACCTTTAAGAACTGTTTTTGCATATTTCTGTCTTTTATTTTTTGTAAAATAGCTCACCAACTTTGTACAAATAATGTTTTTTGCTCCCTGAAAGTAGTGATCCCCCCTAAAACTAATGACCCTCTGAAAGAAGCAAACCCCGGAGGCTGCTAAAACCATAAGTAACATGGGTGGTTACATGTACTTCAGGAATTTTATGGTACTCTAGTGTAGAATAAAATGCAAAGAGGGGTGTATGATAAAAACTGATTTTTCAGCCACACCAAAAGAGATTGACCATGTACTGTGCGATGTTAATTTGTGCATGCTTTGATGAGATTATTTTGCTTGCAGTGCATCTTGCCTATATTCCATTGGTTTATTTGATAGTCATGCTTTCTTTGTCTGGAGTGAGAAAGTTAGGATTGAAGAATTTGAGGGGCAATGTTCACTTCAGGAGGAAGAAAGTACAAAGGAAGGAAGATGACCTTGTGAATTTAGTAAGTAATACTTATCGTGCTATCAGATTGAAACTGTACATACTTTCGTCTAAGATGTGATAACATGTCACCTTATAATTTGTATACCTGGCGTAAAACAGACTGGAAATTTCTCTTAGAGTTTTCAGCTCCTGTACATTCTCTTGTGTTATATTTAAAGGAGTCTTTTTCTGATCTTAAAATGGTTCCATCAGTATAGCAGAGCACAAGAGAGTACAGTAGATTAGCGTAGTGTAGCGTAGTGTAGCGTAGTGTAGCGTAGTGTAGCGTAGTGTAGCGTAGTGTAGCGTAGTGTAGCGTAGTGTAGCGTAGTGTAGCGTAGTGTAGCGTAGTGTAGCGTAGTGTAGCGTAGTGTAGTGTAGAGTAGTGAAGAGTAGGAAAGCATATAGTAGCTATTTAAAGGAGTCTTATTCTGATCTTAAATCTGTTCCATTTTGAGAGATCCTTAAATTTGCAGGACTCCGTTGTCTTCATTCCTTTATTGTGCTCAGCTCAATTGTACACCAGCATCTCAAAAGTGTTGCATTGTGAGACTTCTTTTTTTGCATTAGCGAAATAGTGAAATAGTGTGCAAAACAGGCCTGGCTTGCAAAAAGGAAATAAAGACTGTGAGCTACTCTAATCTACTCAACTGCACACTAGTCTACTTTGAGGATATAAGTATTCACTACTCTATTCCACTCTACTATACGCTACTCTACTACTCTGCTCTGCTCTGCTCTAACTTTACTATTTATTTCTACTCAACTATATAGCACTCTACTCAACTCAACTATGGGTTTTTGCAATTAGGATATTTAGTGCCCTGGCTTGCATAAAAGAAATGTGTAGACTGCAAGGAACTTTATTTGAATCAACCACTCCTGTTCACTACTATACTCAACTTAGCTGTTTGCTACTCTACTTTGAGCATCAAGGCATTCGCCTCCACTACACTCCACTCTACTCTACTCTACTCTGCTCTGTGTTGCTCTGCCTTACCCTAACCTACCCAAACCCACCCCACCCCACCCCACCCTTCCTTACCCTACCCTTCCCTACCCCACCCTACTATTATTTGAGCATACCATTGAAAGTCTCCTCAAAATTGCCCTTCAAGCCCTCTCTGTGTTTCCTTTATAGCTGCGGCCCATTTATCGCTCCTCTAGCCCTAAAGCTAACCCTAAGGTGGTTTGATGCAAGCATGGGTATTTGCCCCACAATTCAATAAGAAGTTCTTTGTTAACTGACCATGGTTTTTAGTACGTCTTTTATTCTTGTTTGCCATGCCAACCGCATCAGGACCACACAAATACAGTGTAGAGTGTCATTGCACATCTCAAACACCCTCCAAGAGGTCCCTCATGAGGCATGTTCGTCAAATCAGAAAATGACACAACTCAGGTGTTTAGTATGTCTTTTATCGTTGTTTGCCGTGTTGACTGCATTAGGACCACACAAATAGTGTCATAGCACATCTGAAACATTCTCTAAGGGTTCCCCTTGATTCTTGGTTGTCAAATGAGATAATGACACACAACTGCACCAGGTTTTGAGCACTTTTGAAACTCCTGTGATATTGTGGGGATGGATTGCATTAGAATTGGGCTGAAATTGCAGCTGGTTTGCTTGTGCACTTTGGAATTTGCAATTCAGGGCAACAAAAATTGCATTGAGTTGCATGACAAAAATCACTCCTGTAAAGGGGCCCTTTACACATACACTCTCCACCATGAGGATTTGTGTTACTAATTCTTTTGGTACAGTTTCACCACTTGCTTCCTGTCAATGTAGCCTCTGAACAGTTCTCTTAACCTATTGATGCCTGTGCCGGCCATAACCGGCCGTGTGAAAACCCACCCCCAAATCCCTGTGCTGGCAGTAACTGGCCAGAAAAAAGCACGTGAGGACAATATTGCCTTTTCTACCCTCCCTGAAGACTTTTTGGTTTTCCTATTGTTGTTAAAGAGAAATAAACCAACCAGAATGGACTTACTGAGCGTATTTTTAGAGGATTTTAGGGGTCCTAGAAAGATGGTTTTTTGTCTTAAAATCATGCGCTCGAAAAGTGCAGGTAATCATGGCCTTTTTGCGGGCCAAAATTAATCTAAAAACTTCCAAGGTCTTGTTTTGATTCCTAAAACTGAGAAATTACTTCTTTGGAACTTAAAGTGGAAAGGAAAAACACAAAGCAATGTTTAGGTGGCCTCAGAATGGAAGATCAAGGTGTACAGAGTCATCAAACCTTTCAGATGAAGAATTTTTCCTTCCTTCAACTGCCACAAAAACATGACGAATCGGTGCGCTTTCAAGTGAGTTTTGAATACAGATTGCAGATTTAAAGCGGCTTCTTGGACGTTAGAAAACAAAAATGGTAATGTACAGTATTACTTCGAAGTTGAATTCAACTTTCGGAACAATTGGTAAAGCTATGACTGATAAATTGACTGAAAAGTCATCGGCAAAGACAAGCTTTCGCTTTAGGGTGAAGAATAAATTTGAACACACGGTCATGCAGTGAAGCACGTCTGCAAAATTTTGAACGCGTTTTTGCATTGAGATAGGGTTTTTTACCTCATCTTGAAGGAACATGTATTGTTATTGAGCTTCCTGTCATGTTTCTTTCATTTGGTTGCCTTTATTTGGGAATTTTAGGTTTTAAAAGCTAGTGGACAGTATTTTTGCATGCTGGATTTCTGCATATTTAATTTAAGGTAATTCCCCTTAAATAAAACTGCACATAGATTTTTTTTCACACTTTGTCCAATGTATATTTATCATATGAGAACTTTAATTATAAAATAAAAGGGGGGTGCCTATGCTCGTCAAGGAGCAGTGAGGCATAGAAAATGTCCCATTTTAGCATTATTTAATGCTTATTACAAGAATGCATTCCAAGTTATTGTAAACTCTTTGTGAGCTCAGACTCATGAAAACAGGCCTCAAACTATAGTCAATACTTGTGTCAGACACAAATAAAGTTTTTAAGTTTGATTTTGGCAGACAGCTGAATCCTTGTTAAAATATTGGAACCAAATTGCTTGCTATGGCTATCAAACTGCAAAATGGAAAAGACTACAGTGCAGTTGCTATTTTCCTTATTTATTCAATTTTCAACAGTAGAAATCAGATAGGTCTTTTCTCACACAAAGCTAATGATTAGTTGATTAAAATGACTGGAAAAAAATTTGGGGTGCCCAAGCTCATTAGTGAGCTACATTTTGTATAGCCATTTTGTGTAGCCATTTTTCAACTGACAGAACTTAATATCAAGGCAAATCCACCATGTTTTCAATGTGCGCGTGCACAAATGCGTGTTAATGACGTCATAGATTATGTGCAGTAAGGTTGCACAATGCAATACTGGGGAACGACCTTAAGCTCACGGTGACCTCCGCGGTTTGTTTGTTTAGTCTATTAGCTTCATTCAAATATGTTTTTTTGAGTCTCTTTCAGGTACTACAAAACTCCCGAGAAAAGAAATAAGTGGGTACTAATTTAACACAGTTGAAATACAATTTCTCTCAAAATAATTGCCTTGTTTCTGTGATCTTTTTGATTTGCAACTTTCATCTCTGCAGCACTGTAATATTTTGCCTTGCAGCAAAGAATTAGTTGATTTCTTGTTTTCAGTTTGATTTTTACATGTGTCTTTCACTTTTATTTTCTGTTGTTTTCACAAAATATTAATGTTAGCCGTTATAGTGCAAGAATGGGAATTCTGTTGTATTTGGGTTTGTTTTGTCCTCCAAAGTCAGTAGTTAAGTTAACTCGTTTTCTCATATTCAATTTTCTCGGCTTCCGTGGGACATTTTGTTGTGCGGTAAAGAAATAATATTATTTCTTGTTTTCTTATCAGGTTTGCTCATCAAGTTGAGTTCTGTTGATATTTTTTAATATTTTGGCCCTTCATTTATTCAACTTTAAATAAATGATTTCTTGAAACCTGATCTTGTGTCTGTGGTTACTGCGCATATGGTTTATTTTTGTGCTTTTGCTTGCTCTGAAATATTCCAAAAAATGCTAGGGAATTAGGGGTGGGTCGTGGGCAATTTCATGCAGGTGTCAATGGGTTAAGGATGATGCTTACTTTTGTTAGTGTACACACATTCTGCGCATCATGCAAGGCATAGTTTGCACGCCACGTGCACGCTGACATTGACCTTGGCGCAATCAATTACGCTTCCAAGTATGCGACTAAAATGAAAGCAAAATTTCCCTACTGTGACCAAATCAAGTTAAACCCATCGACTCCTGTGCTGCCCGTAACCAGTAGTGACGACTGTTGACCTTTGTTCCACTTCTGCCATTATCACCTTTGACCAAAATTGGCATCATCTATATACTCAAGTTCTACGGGAGGAAAAGTTCCTTCCAGTGATACCCAGATCAGACTGATCAGCCCAATGGAGCCTGAAATATGCTGGAAAATGCTCAAAAATTTGAGTGAAAAACTAGCAGCAAAATTTCCAGCAACTGCACTTAGGTACTCCATGGTAAAAATTGCCCGTCTCAATGATGCTTTCTCAGAAAGTTTTGAACTGGAAAAAGCCCAGCAGAAGGTCAATCACTGTGCTGAAAGACAAAGGAAAGGCGAAAAAAAAAAATTAAAAAACTAAAAAGCCTAAAGACTTGGATTTCCAAATTTTGATTTCTGCACATGCCCAATTAAAAATGTTGTAAATGTAATGCTAGTGGAAAGAAAGGTATCCTGTCATGTTTCAAATGTTTTTTGGAGAAAATTGGAGCTAATTTGTCCCATATCCAGGCTGAAAATCTCCAAAATGTCCAAAAAAGGCATTTTTAGCAAAAAGCACAGAGAGTCAATAGGTTAATGAACCTACACAAAAATCAGGAACATCAGAATAACAGCATATCACTAACCCCTAACTGTTTATGGCTTGCAGCTTGTTTTGCATGCAAAACAAATGCGCAAGATGCAAATCTTTGACTTACTGATGAGGTGACAGGAAGAAATGTAATGGGCACTTTAAAAGTTTTCAAAAAAGATTAAAACAACTCATTTCACTTCTAAAAACATGTGGTTATCCTTACATTTTATGAGCAACTGTCACCAAAATCGAGCAAAATTTAAATTTGGTGGCAGAAGTCGAAAAATTGATTTTCTCTTTTTTCGTCCACAAATAGCCCTTAGCTAGATATGAATCGTGATATAGTTTTCTTGAGCTTGAAGCACTTTAAATTCGAGAAAATCGAGAAAAATGATTTCTGCCTCTACAGTTGCTTAAATGGCCACATGCAAAGGCTGAAAAATAGAAATGTAGACTCATTTTGCATTGGCGTGTAATGGAGAACCAAAACTTATCAATACTTTTTCTTGAAAGACAAAGTATTCAGCTATCCAAAACGTGTTAGAACTTCACTTGAGTGCCATTTGAGATTGAACACACAATTTTTAAAAAAATCCCTTTGAGTTACTACATGTAGGTCAAATTCCTGATTTATGAGTAAAATTCAGTCTAGATATTTTTCGACATGTGCCATAACTCGAAATTCCTTGAAACTTTACCCTTGCACTTTTTTTATATTGTTGTAAAACATGTATTAAAATCAGCTTGGATTATTCTTTGAGTGGTCTTTGAGGCCCAGTTGAAAAACACCAATTTTACCTAAAGCATCATGAACAGTAAACAATGGACTCAAGTATAAAACGTGGACTGCGGACTAAATGCAGCCTACTGACTACAGTCCACATTTTATCATGACCAGTCATAACTAATATTACGTAACACATGTATAAACAAGAACAAGCCCTCTCGTATGCACGTGCTTTGCGATCAATTCATTTGTTTTCGCCCCTGCTGGAGAGAGGCCAATTTCACATCTACCTAACAACTCAGGGACTAAGTGCTGTTCCTAGAATTTTTGTTTTTTTAACATACTATACCAAACTTACCAATACTCGAATGCACTCTTTAATCTACAATTACTACTAGTTTTTTACACGGATAAGTAAATTGCTTGCTTGTCCTTGTAATAGCAGGGTAAAACGATTCAATCTCAACACCAAAATGACTTTATTTAACGCGAATAAGTTTTCTTCCTTCAAATGCCAGATGTTTGTGATGAGATGTTGATTTCACACTAAAAAACAGAAAGTATTGATAAGTTTTGGTTCTGCTTTACACGTGAACGCAAATTAAGTTTAAATTTCTAATATTCAGCCTTTGCGTTTGGCCATTTTGAAAAATTGTTTTTTCAATTTTCTCGAATTTAAAGCGCTTCGAGCTCAAAGAACTATATCACATTTGATATCTAGCTAAGGGCTATTTGTGGACAAAAAAGGGAAAATCAATTTTTCATCTTCTGCTGTCCTATGTTTGATAATTAGAGAAATTCACTCTTATGTTATGAAATGAGATTTTGTTATGAAATGATATTCAACACATGATTTACTTTCTGGTTGTGAGGAAAAGCTCTTTAGTCTGTAATTTGGCTAAACCAGAAGTGTAGCTGTCAGGGATGCTAAAAGCCGTATTGTGAGGATTTTGTTATTGCTGTATACAGTTTAGCTTATGAAATTCTTTTCCTGGTCTACAAAAGTGATTGATAAGTTTCTGTTGATACAGGTAGCATTCTCTAGCTGTGCTGTCATTCTCAGAAGCATCTTCGTGAATGTCAGGTGGGTTAAACAGTGCTCTACAAGGCAAGGCATTGGTAAAGCCATGGAGTTCTATCTTTGAGTTTGCTCCACTATGTGCCATGAGGTAACAGGGAATACTGCAACTTAGCTTGGATAGTTCTGATTTCCAAGATCCCCATCAGGCAGCTACATGTATGTCTTTGTTCAAGTGATCCTCCCACTGTAGCTCCCTCTGCCACAGATCTTGAAACAAAATATAAGCTCAAAATAGTAAATGAGTGTTCAGTCCCATCAGGTCAAAAACCTTTGAAGCAATGCTAAACAGAGTTTGTTTGGTTCTGGGATCATTAACATTGAGCACAGTCTTTGGAATGCTGAATATGAAATGGTCAGTCTTTGTATTCCACCAGATTCCTGGAACTTTTAGAGGCTCACTGTCATTGAAATCAGTGGTGTGTGATTGAGACCGATCCCCCCTCCAAAAGTGGCTAAGAACCTCCTTGGAAACTACTGGCCCACTATTGGATTGAATCCGCCACATTTCATTATCTCATCCAAAGACTCCTAAAAGTCCACCACAGCTTCAGTGTCTTCAGCACCAGTTAGGCAATCATCCACATACACCTGTACATGAGCATATTTGACAAGGCTTTTGCAGCTTTGGTGAATTCTTCTCTGCATTCTTTTGCACGACTTCAGACTATAGCAATGGCTAAGAACGGACTACAATGATAATAATTATTACCACAGAATGGCAACGGTTGTAATTGGTAGATTTTCAGCAGCTCATCACTCTTAAGGTCTCTCAACAAGTAGCGTAAGATGTCTTGGTCCTTTTCGTCAACCTTCATCTGAAGAAATATTTTTTTTCTGTCAGCCATAAGTGTAATCTTGTCGGATACGAGATCATGTTTGAGCACTGGACCCAACTGGATACAGTGATTCAGTGAAACACCATCTTGTTCATGGGCTGAGGCATCGATTACAACATGACACTTTGTCGTCTTCCTATCTTTTCTTAATACAGCATGGTGTGGTAGATACTGCACTGTGGTCATCTTCCTCTTGGACTTCTATTGCATACTCCATCTCCACATTTATTATTGTTTGATTCGATTTTTCTAGGCGTCAGCCTTTTCCGAGTTTTGTTTAAGTAATTTCTCTGTGTTCTCAAGTCGCTTGACTGCTTGATAGTAGTTGGGCTTTAGCTGTGTAGCACGATATTTCCATACCAAACTTCAGTCCCATGTTGAACTGTCTAACAGCATCTTATCCTCTGCAGACAAAGATTGGGACTCTTCCTGACCAACAATTCCAATAGACTACAGCTCCCAAAACTGCTTCACGCTGACTGTGATTGGAGTTGACAGCATTGATTAAGTCTTGTTCTACAGATGAACCACTTTCAGTAGGGTTAGACTTAGAGTTAGGGGTTACTGCTTTTAATTGCCCTTTTTGTGGCTACCAGCCTCGAGGAGGTGTAGTCACTAATGTCATCATCTTTGTAAATAAGTCCATCTGTAAACCTAATCTTGAAATAGTTTTTGTAGCCTGCCTATGTAACCTTATTCTTCACAGAGTTTTCATAGCCAATCTGAGTGCATTTATACACACCTAATCCTTGGATAGTGTTCGTGGCCAATCAGAGCATTGACGGTCCTGGTCGTAAACAATTTTTTTTTTAAAATGAAAGGCTGCCAAAACGATGTGCTGATTTTTCGTTTTGTAGTCAAACAAGTGCTCCCAAAGAAAAGGCTGTTAATTTTGGTATACAACAAACATGGGTGTATAATTCAATCCATCGACCACTTTGTCAGTGGCTTTTAGCCGCAACTTTCACACGTGATAAGCGTTTTTTCTGCGAATGTTTCAAATTTCCATATCACCTCTTTTTCTTTTATAATTACCTTGGTTTATGGCTTGGACAATTTTATTTTCCAGTACCTATATACACACAAACCATCTGCTAGCTAGTAGCTCCTGCAACGGCATTTGAACTGCCAACCTCAACCCTCCAGCTTCTGATTCTCTGGCATAAACCTTCACCAATGTAACATTTATGAATTATTCATGAGGTAAAACATTCTGAATTCATTGCAGTTAGGTATAAACTGCTGAGTGCAGTGAAGGAATGAACATGTTTATAATAACTCAAGTCCTAACGTCAGAACCATCAATATCAGAATAGCCCTTTTTGTCTTATGTGATAGAAATGCATGCTCTAATTGGCTGAAACAGTGTCCTTTATCAGAACACAGAGATCAAATTTTTGCTTTGGAATTTTGACGAATTTGACTCAAATTAAACGTTCCCTGTGACTCAGAAAAATGCCATGGAAATCAGCTATTTGTCTCTGATAAACATAGCTGCATGGAGCCCAAAGTATTTCAAGAAAAATATCCCACCCATGTGTCTAGTCTTACCATCTCTGGGCAAAATATGTGCCATATATTTTTTTTGGCTTGATCTTGGGGGACATTCCCTCTTAATTGTTGCACATGTGAAGTAAGGAAACTTTTGCAAGTTTATCAAATCTAGTACTCTCTTAATGGACACTCTTGAAAAACCAAAAGCTCCACTTACGATCACGTTCCAAAAACCCAAACAAACTTTGTAAAAATTCATTCACAGTGATACAGCAGTTGTTTCATTGCATGCTGGCAAGCTCCTGTAAGTGGCTATCTATCCCTTATACCTTTGATGGCTGCTTTTGAGAACTATTCTCTTAAGGGCCCAACTAGTGAATAAACAATCATATAGGCTCTATCTACATATAAAGGTTAAGTAGGTAGCACGCAAGTCCAGTTACTAGGTTTTAGAAAGGTGGATGTGACACCAACACTGAATTACCAAGATGTCCAATCTCTAGCCTGCAGAAAATCTCTACCCTTTCTCAAGTATTAATAATAGTTTCTCTCACCTTAGGAACTAAAACTTGCCACCATGAAGCAAGCTCGTGAGGACCTTAACGAATACATCAATATGTAAGCCAGGTTTGGTTTCTTTGATAGACTTTACCTTTTAATAGACCCTTTGCACAATCCGGTCACATGGTACGGAATTAATTATGCTGGGACGCAAGTTACGCAGTGGGACTTCCAAAACAAAGGAACTCGTACCAGTCTAGCCTGACTTTCCTTTGTTTTGGAAGTCCCACTGCGTAACTTGCGTCTCAGCGTAATTAATTCCGTACCATGTGACCAGATCCTGCAAAGGGCCTATTGCCAGCAGGAGTGCCATCAGTCCTTATTGTGCCGTGGGATCGGTATGCATAAGGACTTCACAGTCTCCCTCCAGTGGGAGTGGTCTTATGCCAGCTTTCATGATCAGATTTCATTCCAGGTTAGGTGCTTTCTCTGCTGACGTTCTTCAAGTTATTTTGGTCAGCATCATGCTGCCATCCCTAGAATGGTCCTCCCTCTGGTGACCAGCCATATCCTTCTGTGAAGTTTCTGTGTCGGTTTCTTTAGTCAGAGATTAAGCCTGAGTAGTCAGCGATTGAGATTGAGGGTCACTAGCCCTCTGCAGACTTGCTCTAACCCCTATTGGTGAGCTTGTTAGTGTTCCTGCCAGGCCTTCACAGCTACTGTAGCTGCCTGAGAACCTAAGTCCCACTGTACTTCACCCTGACAGGCAGTCATGGTTAGGACGCCTTTTAAAAGCTTCTAAATAAATATAGACCAAGCTTTCTCTGCATCAGATTTTTTCAGCATTAGTACAACCCCATAGTCTTGAAATTGAAACGTAGCATTTTAACCCATCATTAAATTATTTCCCCCACATAGTTGTTGTATTTAGTCATTGTGTCCTTATTTGGAGAGAGGAGGTAAATGGTGTAGTATGGTTTGTTTGCAGCAACTCTTTCAGCAATTGGATTTCCTCAGTTTACTTTTGCTTCATGCAGACCATTCAAATGGACTGGACCAAGTTCACTGGGTCATAATGAAATGTTTCAGTTAGTTTATAAGTTTACCTTTACTGTTTCTCGTAATGTATCTGAAATAAAGTTTTCATTCAGGGAAGAAATAGGTCACATGCTAGGCAATGGAAAACTAAAAATTTATTGTCAACAATTTTAGAGTTAAGATATCACAAAGCAAACAGGGAGAGGAACAAAAAGCCATTTCAATTCCTCATCTAATATTGAAATGGAATGTGATATCTGTGTTATATGCTTATCTTGATGTCATGTTACCAAAATTAGCAACATGGTTAACTTTCCCTTTAGCCAGCTAAAGACATCCTTGGCAAAAACGTCCTACAAATCCAGGCTAAAAGCTGTGTTCTTATTTTGAACCCTGTGTACATGCACTAATTAAAATTATGGTTTGCCTGTTCATCTTTAGCTCAATTCAAATTCAAATGCTTGAAGAAAAACTTTGTGAATATCTTGACATATTTTACAGGTGAGGATGATTCAAATCTGCTGCTATTAATACAGTACATTCTATCATATTTTCAGTAGAATTCTAGTAAACCAATATGCAGATGCTGAAATATGATTGGCTGAGCTACTCGTATGCTATGAGCCATTAGTGGGCAGTGGCTGAAGATTGTCTGTGAAATGGGGACGTTTTCTCATTTTTGTGAAGCTAAGGAAGAACATTTTGATACAAATGGATAATTAAATTCCCAAGAAGACTAAAAGAAGGTCATTCATGGTTTCGTGACTTCAAAAATAAGTAAGTGTTGAAAACACTGATGAGCACAACAGGAAATTCTGACAATTCAGTCTGTGGGATTTGTCTAAAGCGTAAAGTTAAATACAATGCACAAAAACAGTTGGAAATGGTTAGCCTAAGAAAATTAAATTAAGAATTCTACTTAAACAATTAGATGATTAGTGTGCTCTCGATTTCTATGAGATGATAGTTGATTCAAACTTAGGCCTCATCAGCTATCACTTCACAGAAATCTCAAGTTCATAATCTAATTGTTAAAATGATATCAGAACAACTGCAGGACATTATGGTGTCTCATTGAAATCAGGTAACATGACAGCACCATCCATGAAAGTTTTTCCACCTAAGCATCCTTAACCCCCAATAGAAAAAGGCTAATATACATAACTATAAGCATCATAAACCCACAATCTGCAACTTCTCTCAGATGATGCCCTAATGCTTGAAATGAGTGCTTTGCAAACTTGCTACAAAAATTAATTCACCTTTATCAACTTTAAGTTGATAAATAGCTAGGTGTTTCACTCGCCAGTTGACTCAGCCCAACAGTTTCTTTTAAAAGCAGTAACTTTGATCACTAAAAATAAGCTGTTGTGGTGACATTTTTATTTTGAATTCCTAAAAACAGGATTTACAGATGGGAAAATGCCACTGTTTCAAAGATGTGAGTCTGTTTTTCATTCTTTTATCAAGTTTAAGATCTAGACCTGTTACTATGGTAATAATTGCCAAAGGCTCATGTGCAATGATCTGTAGAATATAGCAGTGTAATTATTTTGCTGCTGTATTCTACAGTTTTTGCAGGTGGATTTGGGTGATTGACTTATCACAAGGTCAAAAAATATGTCCGCAGTGGCTTACAAGTGATACTTGTAATTAAGATAAAACTGAATTATCATGGAAAATAGGCCTGCAAAGCGTGCGTGTGGCTACTGCTTTGATAGACCATTATAGATGATAGGTCTTAAGCAACCAGTACAACTTCACATCGATTTAAGTGTGTCATTCAGAAATAGGCAAACCTGCTGACATTTTTGCCCTGAAGGCTCAGTTTATTCCTTTGGGTGATATTTTTGGTGTTGATGAAAGCCATACCGAAGAGCTATCGCATTCATTCCTTTCATTAATTTTGATCTGGAAAGAGGTGGGACATTTTCAGAACGACTTTTAACCGATTTCAAAAGAAGGAGGATAATATTGCGTATCCTTTTGTTTGTAAGTGCGTAAACAAACATATGAAACTAGGCTGAAGGTTTTGAGAACTTAATTAAACGTTTCACCTAAAAATGTTAACATAGATTTGCATTTAGTAAACCAGAGCATTTCGAGAGCTTTAAAATGACAGGTTGAGCTACGTCTGACGACCACTGGAAGCTGAGATTCAATATTTTCCAACATGAAACTCATGAAATTGCGGCCGAGTTACACACGCGATGTAAACAAAGAATATGTATGTGCTTAAACTGTTGGGTTCTAATTGGACTCATTACCATATTTTTCCTATTTCATAGTTGAAAAGTTTAGCCTTGTAAAAAGATAAAGACATCTTGAAATATGTTTCTGTTCGGTTACAATTTGAAAGAGCCTTTTCGTCAACAAAACCACTTGGGTTAAAGATTGAAATGCGATTTTATTATACAGACTGCGCTCACTCGTGAGATAATTGAGTTGAACACTCAAAGATAAAATTTGTATCCATGTGCAGGTATGTAATATCCTCTATTTATGCTCTGGTGAACAAGACAAAGCGTTGCATGTGGTTCATTTATTGTTTATGTAGTTTTTGTGTCAACCAGAAATTACTCTGGTCTCAGAGGTCTTGCTCAGCTTAATTAACAAAAGGAAAAAGTCTCACCAAAGTCTCACCTACATCAAAGCGTTTGCACTCTTTGGAAATGTGCTGCATTGTCGGTGAATACTTGGCTTGACTAAGTAATGAGCTGGCATAAAGGATGACTACCCGATATATTTCATGGCATGTTTCATTATGATAGTGACCGGACAACTGCTAAAATGGATCCCTGGCTTAATATCTAATAATATTTTTTTTTTTTTTTTTTTCATGTTGTCTGTTAGATGTCTTCTGGCTCTTTTTTTGCTGCTGTGCAGTTTATTCTTTCTTCCTGGAAGATATCTTGTGACTGTTGGAGTTATAGTTGTATTTCTGGGCAACTCAGGCTTTGAGAAAGGTAGGTATAGACTTTGTGAAATTTATTATTACATTTAGGTTGTAAAAACATCCTTTAATGAGTGATAGGGTAGCTACACTGTAAAGGGAGTTATAGGGGTGTGTATTATGTGCATAAATGTTTTGAAATGGCTGCCAAAGTGATGAACTGATCTTTCATGTTTGGAGGCCAACAAGTGCTCCCAAATTAAAGACTATTTTGGTATGAAACAAAGGTGGGTATATAATTAGATCCATTGATAGCTTTGATGGCTTTTAATCGAAGCAGTGGCTCAAAAGTGTTTTTTATCCTCAAATTATTTCTGTTTCAGGGTTGTATTGTCCGAGTTTCATGTCCACTCTCCTCTTCACTCCTTGCCATGAATTGCTCTTTCCGTAAAACAGGGGGAAAAAACACAGACTATGGATTTAGCTACCTACTTAAAGATTATTTTCAGTCTGTACTGTGCAGTCTCAGCACCCTAATGTTTATAAGTCTCAGTCAATGGAATGCGCATTGATGTTATTCGTTATGAACCACATACCTTACCTTTGAGGCCTTTCAAATTCTTTTTCCAACAGCTACACTGATTTTTACAGCTGTGAAGTTGTTTCATCATTCAAGTGATATGAGAAAAACGGAGCATAAAGCTTCACATCCATTATGGCAGTTGGCAAGAAAACTTGGAATTTACCTCTTGCAAGAGGTTGCAAAATATTACATTAAATTGTGATGTCTTACATGAAACAAAACAAAAACATAAACAAACTCTTAAGAGTGCGCAGTGCAGACTGGAAATCATCTTTAAGGACGCGTCCAAAATATTTCCACTAATAGATTTTCTGAAAACTTATCATGAAGTAAGGTGAAGATCAACTTTTGCCTAAAAGCCAAAGAAATCGGGGGTCACCATGCTCATTTTCAAGATAAAGCACATTGAAAACCATGCAATTTTAGAGGTTTTTCATTATTTTAAAACTGCATGTAAGTTGCCGTACAACTATCAGACAAAAACACTTTAGATCAGGTAAACATACTCAGTTCAACACAACTAAGTATATCAAGTAAACTTTTGGAGCTGATGCTGTTGAACAGGCCTAGAAAAAGAACAAATACCTTATTACATGAAATTTTCGCAACACGTTAATTTTGCAATTTTGAGGTTCGCATATTTTGCGACACCTTAATTTTGCGATTTTGCAAAAATTTTGCATTTTGACTCTCTTTAATTTCGCGTTTTTGAGTGAGACACACTTTATTTCTTTGTCAATGTTATTTATCATGTCCCTGAATTTGATCAAACAACTTAATCAACAACGTCCAAATAAACAGAAATGCAACTGATTATGTAAACAGTAACAAGAAAGATAATAAAGTGTATTATTGTTTGTCTCACGATGTAGTCACTTGAGATGTAGATCGCGACGTTTCGACTGCTTATTGCTAGTCTTCTTCAGGCGATAAGGTCGACTGATTGCACGGTATCATTTATATCACAAAGGTCGGCTGTGATTGGTGCATTTCGATCCTCCTATTGTTCCATTATTCCGGCGAGTAGCTGTTCCCTCAGTGGTCCGTTGTTGTACCGTTCTCCTGTTGTTGTGTTTCTTGATCGTGGGTATCCATGCTTCAGGAATTTCAATTCCACTATCCCTGTTGATGTTGTTAGGGTGAAGTCTTATGTGAATAGCTTCCTTGTACCAGTGAGGATCTCGATCAATAAACTTGACCTCATTCCAGATAGGATAGTGGCCGGTCTCATGGGTGTGTTCAGAAATGGCGGAGGTCTGGGTTCGGGCGAGTCGTATATCCCTGTCGTGTTCTTTGATCCTCTCCTGCATAGATCTCCCTGTTTCCCCAATGTAGACTTTGCCGCACTCACAGGGAATCCTGTAGACAACACCATCTTGTTTAGCCGGGTTGACGGTGTCCTTTGGTCGCACTAAGTGTGACTGAAGTGTCGTGTCGGACTTAAAGACGGTGCGAATGCCTTGTTGTTCTAGGCAGCGGCGGAGAGACTCCGAAACTCCTTGGACATAAGGTAAAATGGCGGTGGATTTAAATTCCGCGACAGGCTCTCTTCTTGGGGTTGTTCGTGCCTTTGTGATCTTCTGTACAAAAGAGGAGGGATATCCGTTAGAAACAAGTACAGATGACAGATGTTTCTTCTCTCCAGCGATTACTGATGGTTTGGTGACGAGACGGTTAGCCCGGTCGTACAGACACTTCACAATACCGCGCTTTACTGAACGAGGGTGGTGTGAATCATACGCTAGGTACTGATCAGTATGTGTTGGTTTCCTGTAGACACTGGTGGTAAGGCGGCCATCAGGTTCTCTGTAAACTGACGTGTCAAGAAAGGCGATCTTGTTGTTGTTCTCGATCTCCATGGTGAAACGGATTGATGGTTGTTGACTGTTCAGGTGTTGCAGGAAGACGTCAACTCTATCCCGATCCAGGATGGTGAAAGTATCATCTACGTAGCGTTTCCAGATCTTAGGCTTGCAAGGTGCGGACTCTATTGCTTGTTCTTCAAATATCTCCATGTAGAGATTAGCAATAACCGCGGATACAGGGTTCCCCATGGCTGTGCCGTCTCGTTGTTCGTAAATCGATCTGTTGTACTGGAAGTACGTAGATCTTAATACGAAATTCAAGAGGTCCGCGATTTGAACTGGTGTAAGTGTCGTGCGGTCAGCCAGGCCTGCGTCATTCTCCATTTTTTGTAGCGCGGCTTGTACGGCGCCCTCGATCGGTACGTTGGTAAACAGTGACTCTACGTCGAAAGACACCATGATCTCGTGGTCCTGGATCTCTTCACTGGCGATTGTGGAGGCGAAGTCAGTTGAGTTCTTCACTGTGAAGTTCGAGTTACCTGCAAGAGGAGATAATACTTCGCGATCTACATCTCAAGTGACTACATCGTGAGACAAACGATAATACACTTTGTTATTGCATCTACCACGATGAATAACAACAACCTTTTCCTCAACAAGAAAGATGTTCTCACAGTGTCTACAAGGCAATGGAAAGGTTTAAGCAACTAGTGGAACAGCACTACAAGGAGCCAGTAAATGGACAGTTTGAGGATTGTACAAAAGAGGTGCTACCTGGAGTGGAGAGGGAAGGCAGTAGAGATGAAGAGGACCAGAACATTACCACGGAATAATTCAAAATGATTGTTATAAACGTGTGTAATGGTAATAAAGTTGCTTTTTTAATTATTGACGTAATATGAGTCACTTAATTTTCACGTCACATTAATTTTGCGACATTTAATTTTCGCATCAGTTAAATTTCACGATTTTTTTAAATCGTGAATTTCATGTAATAAGGTATTAGTTTTGCCAGTCCACATTTAAAGAAAACTTCACTTACACGAGAGCAGAGAAAGCATACATGTAATATTTGTAACTTCTCATGAATAGATTTTTTCCTGTTGTTTGTTAAAATGGATAGAATTGTTAAAGTAACTGACCTACGGAAAGGAAACCAAGAGAGTAAATTGCAGGCAGTGCCAAGCCCTATACTAGCTTATATTTCTTCCTTAGTTTGCATGCTTGACGTATTATGCGGCATCACCTTGCGAGGTGAATTTCATGCACAGAAAGCATGTTCAGTAATGATGGGTGTGAACATCCTTAAGTACATGTCTTTTCCTATACACCAGGTAGTCCTCACAAAATGACCTGAAACTAAACTTCAGTGGGCTGTATAGTTTTCCATGTTGGATCTTGGCTCCAATTACTGGAAAGTGGCAATGGACGTGAATACCCAGAAAAAGGCAGTATTTATAACTCAGAGCAACTGGTATGAATGGAACATGAAGTCATTTGGCTGCTGCGATGTGCCAGGTACATTTGGAAGATTGAAGGAACTTGTCTTGAAGAGTCGATATTGGAAAATCTGCTCGATACCTTGATTTTGTGATTGTTATGGGGCACCCCTTTGAAGAAGAGTTACACCAACATGTTTGAGCAACGCCTGTGCAGGACTTAAGCTTAAGCCAAAGACATGTTTTCTGCTCCAGCAAAGGAGAGGGCATCACTGGAGACCCTGGAAAGGTAGAACCATTCTGCACATGGCCCCTTATTAACATTGATTCGTCCCTAACCTCTCAACTGTAGCTCAACAACTGTACAAGCAAACAGATGCAAAGACAGAATTTGTTTTGACAGGCTAATGTCAGCTCCACAGTCTGAAAGGGATATAACATCTCATGGATTCCTGGCCAGTCTGACCAGAGAGACAAAGTTTATGCTAGAATTGATGCCATGTCACAGCTTAGGGACAGGGTGGGAAAACCTCTTGTATTTGCAAGTCAAACATTGGTTAAATCTGAATGGAACTACTGTGTGACCCACAGTAAGCTTTTGGTAGAATGGTAGAATGCTGATGCACTTTCCTGTCAACCCTGTGATATCTCTTGTAAGTGGTGTAAGGGTCGCAAATCTTAGAAACAAGTGCCCATTCCTAACCATGACAAGAAGCAACCTATGAACTGTGAAGGTCCTGTTGGAGATCATTGTACCATGGTCCAGTTAGAGCCGACATGGACTTTCACCTTTTTGAGGGAAGAGCAGGAAACAGATTCTGATCTCAAGGTGATAACTGTATGGAAAGAAGCCAGTGAAATAAATCCATTGTGGGAAGATGTGTTGCCTCAGAGTCATGCTGGAAAGACCTTGTGATAATAGGAGCCCGCTGCTCTTCAGAAAAGGTGCACTTTGTCCCAAATTGGAAAGAGACAGGAGATTAGATGATTGATGAAATGGCTCTTTGTAATGGTCTCCCTTAGACTGCCTTAGTTTGAAGTTCATCATATGCACATGACTACTGTTCATACCTCCTAAAGTAAGGACAAAGAAAACCCTGGGGGATAGATCGTTTAGCTGTGTAGTGCCCAGACTTTAGAATTTACTTCCAACTACTATTCTGTGTATCTCCAGTTTAAATATTTTTAAAAGTAGACTTTGAACATTGTTATTTAATAAGGCATTTAATTAGCTGGTGTGGTTTCTAATTTATTCTATTATTTAACCAAATTATGGAATTGTAAATTGTAAGTCTTATTTTATGTATTAATTCTAATATCTTATGTAAGGTGCAGTTGAATATTTTTTATAGAAAGTGCCTGATATAAATGTTCCACAACTGAGTGCCGCTGTACAAAAAACTTCTCTTAACATAATCAGTTTGAGGTTGTGGAAGAACTAATTTGTTTTCAATATTCCTTAAACGATAAGCACTTACATTGTCACGATGTACGAATCTTGATCTCAGATAATCAGGTGTCTTACCATGTAATGTTTTATATACTGGGATAGACTTCTGTTCCAATCTTTGATGGTAGAGTCTTCGCCACTCCAGTGCCCGGAACAAATCATCCAAATTACTATCATAGCTCGCAGACATCATGGTGCGAGCTGCATGATTTTGAAGCCTTTGGAGTATTTCAGAAAGGCCCTTGTTACAGTTTCCCCACACTACATTGCAATAATCAAAATGTGGTTGAAAAAGGCTATTACAAACTTTAATTGAAATAATAAATGGAGTGAGATGCTGAATTTGTTTGGTCGCCAGTTGGCATGTCTGTGGATCAAAGAAAACATGGGGAAAGAAACACTATGCTGCTTTAAAACAGTATATACATCAGAATGTCGGCCATGAGAGCATTTTTCATATGCTCTGCATGCCTTGAAAATGCAAAATTTGGAAACAAATTAAGGCAAACACATCTTCCTACCCACACATTTAATCAAAGTGCCCTACTCTTTTCATGAAAAAGTAGTTATGTTTTAAAGAGGACAAATTACAATGAGTAAAAACAAAAGCTTCTATAACTTTAAATAATGATTCTGACAGTAAACCTTCACAAAGATCTTTTCTCCGGACTTCATGCCCACAGCAGAAAGGTTATTTAAAAACTGTTCACCAGTGATCAATTAACTGAAAGTAATGATTCTGGCAGTTAAACTTCATAGAGATCTTTTCTCCAGATTTTATGCCAACAGCAGAGAGGTCATTTTAAAAACTATTTGCCAATGCTGCAAGACAATGTTGACAGATATAAGCTAACCTTTTGGTGGCCCTTTCTTGATCTCCTCCGCATCTACATCACCATTGAACATTTGCACTCATATTTGAACCGTTGGGTGACGTACACTCGAACAACTGAGTTTAAAGGACCTTAGTCAGCCTCCACCATTTTCGATGCTGTCGAAATTAATGATATTGCATGGTGACACGAAATCTTATTACTTTGCTGTGAGTTGTGTTTCCGAAAGTATGTTAAATTATCTTAAGTAGTTTCACAGTGATCTCCTCTGTCTTGACCTGCTGCAAATAAAATGTTGTAGCTAAACTCTCGTATGTAAACTAAAATGAAGGGGAAGTTTACTAGGGCCCTTTAACACTTTTCCCTAACAACAAATGAAGGGATATTTTACCACACAATTAACACTTTCCCTGATCAACAAAGTAAAAAATGTTTTCACAACCATTTCATAATGAATGGAAATTTTAACACATAATTAAAACAAGCTGCCATTAACATTTTAGTTGGGGAGAAGCGTTGCGTGACGACCCTAATAACAGCTGCGAAGGAGACTATTAACATTTTCCCTGATCAACAAATAAACCAGATGTTTTAACAACCATTTAATTTGAGTTACCGGTACCTTAACACTTCCATTGTTCTTGCAACACTCACTCGCAGTATTTGAGATATCAAATAATATCTTATATGCGTTATATGCTAGCACAGAAGGTAAAATACCCTATCTGGTACATGTATTATACAACTCTCTCAGTGAATGATGACTAATATGAGCTAACCGTTGTGTAATATGGAATTACTTTTTTCATAAAAAAACACTTACTGCAAGTTTTAAAGAGGAAATATTACTACCAAAGTTTTGTTTACAATGTAAATGAAATTGATGATTCTGAGATTAAATTTTCACAAAGATCTTTTCTCCAGACTTATTTAAAAGCTGTTTAACAATGCTGTGAGACTTTCTTAGTCTCCTTTGCAGCATCTACACCGTCGCATGACCGATGTCCAAACGATTGAGATTAACACTTTTCCCGACCAACAAATAAAGGGATATTTTACCACACGATTATTTATCCAAGTTATTTGAACTAACAGTTACAAGCTGCCATTGACACTTTCCCTGATCAACAAATTAACAAGAAGTTTTAACAATCATTTAATAATGAGTTATTTGAATTACTAACAGTTCCATTTTTAGCACAATACTTGCAGTTACATAACTTGTCTTAGAGATGTCAAACCATAATTATGTGCCTGCAAACACAGCGGAAGTTAACAGATCGTAAACCAACCTTAATTTGCATAATATGATTCACCACTACAACCTGTAACTTGCTTGCAATTCAAGAGTTAAAAATTGAGTATCAAAGGCCTAACATCCCTTGGCACTCACACTTGACATACCCAGGCTGTGATTTGACATGGCAGCCTGCAAAAGACTTGTCAGGAACATGATGCTCTCTGACATGTCACGTTCCCTACACATCATGTTCAGATCTACAATTCTCCAAGTGTTGTGGAATATTACAGCCTTGTAAATTCCCGTGAATTGCTCATTTCACACAGTGTTCTGCAACAAATTTTCCAGATTTACATGTAAGCATCCTTCATATCCTATAAAGGATCGTCTGGTCAGGAGTAGGTTTTGTTTCTCCACTGTCAACATCAGCTACACCAGCCTTTTCCCATGTCATTCCACGAGAAACTTGTCAGTGCTAACTACAATGAACTGGTTACCTAATGGTAATTTTGATGAGTCTGCTAGAGATATTCTGAAAGAACTGGCGGAAGAAAGTGGTTCAAATGAAGATAGATAGGCAAATTTTAGAAATGAAACTTTAAACCTTAATGGACCGTATTTTCATGTCAAATTACACTTATCTAGTCTTATTGATGCAAACACCCATGATGGGCTAGATCTTTCAACAGAATGGAGTGCCAAGTTGTTAAGTTTGGGCTGTGGTGCCAGCCAACAGACAAGAGGAAGTAAAATGCAGATCAACACGCAGAAAAGCCTGGGAGCAATCTCTCAGCTAACACTGAAAGAAATCCTTAGGGCAAGGGGTTCTTAGAACTATATCTTGTGGTACAAGCAGAGAACTGCAGAACTGTAGATGCAATTTTTTAATTTTGTAAATTTGTTACAAGGTGGTGTGAAATTCACATGACTGTGAATTTTGCTAGTCTTAAACTTTGTATATTTGTAGATTCATGAAAAATGTAGAAATTAAGATGCATGAACAAAAATACATAATTATGAATAAGGTATTGTTAATATATTTTTTTAGCCCTAGATTTCATTATACATGGATTCAATTTCATTAATGATAACCATGACCCAAAATTTACGCACAAACTGCAGTACACTGTAGTGTCAAGTACACATTTAAAGAATTACTTCCACTTCCAGAGTTTTCATTGGGTGAGCACTAATTTCGTAAGTGCAGGTGTTAATTATCTCTTCTTCTGATCTTGGTCAGTATTGTATTATCCTACCTGAAAGACAGAAGGTGAAAATAAGCTTCTGGGAAAGATAAATGGTCACTCCAGCAGTCAAATGACATCTGTGGTCATAACTGCAAGGGGTAACTACATGTATACTCTTTGTAATGTTTGTTGTTGATAGTTTTCAGACAAGCTGTCACACAATTCCAGCTGGCACTACAGCAATCGAAGAAGAACATGTTTTCACAGAATTATTGGATTGCACTGGTGAATGCTTCAACAAATAATTCTCTTAAAGTTAACATTGCTTTAGAAACAGAAATTGGCTACGGTGATGAATGGGTAAGTTTCAGGTTGTATGGTTTTGCCGTGAGTTGTCATTGATTTATTGTAGTCATGTTTAACCATTTCAGTCCTGTGTTTAAAATGTCAGTTCTTCTTGCTGACAGCCATACAGTTTTCTTAATGGCAGTTCTGAGAATTTGGTGTTACATCAAGACAAAATCACTTACCATATGATTTTCTTTATTCTTGTTACCAGTTTGCTTGATGATGTGTCGGTATTTTTATGAGAAATAAGATTTTTATCACTGCTGGAATTTAAAGGTTAAAGCTGCACTCTTTAAGAGTGCCTGCCATTAAAAATCAGACAAATTCTTAATTTCGCGGCAAGGGTCAAAAATTCGATTTCACTCATATTCTTATGGTAGATAGGCTAAGGCATGAGAAAAAGTACTGGATATTTTTTTTGGCAAAATATCCTTTTATTTTAAAGAAATATGCAAATTACCAAATTCGGTTAAAATCATCATTTGACGCTCCATTTTATTAAGCAAGTTTGAGAACCTCGCATGCAAAACCACATCATTCTTCCATCTTTAAAACACTCAAATATTTTTGTGCAATGTTTAAATGTGTACTGGGTTGATTTTAGGGAATGTTGCGTTGTCTTTTTGGGTGCAAAATCATTAAATTTCGAAGACATGTATTTCATTCACTTAAAAGTACTCTGTGAATATAATTAATTTTCACCATGTGCGAAACCTTCAAATGGATTAAGCTTCTGGGGGTTGAATTGCAGAAGGATGGTGTACAGATTCCTGTAAAAATTTCTTTGGGCAAATGATTGTGAGCAACACGAGAGCTTTTCAAAGTACGTCAAAAATGCAAATATTTGACCATCCGTCATCAAATTTCAATTTACGGGTAAGACGTATATTTTAGCATGCGCCACATGACTTGACCTATAATGAAATAGACACAGCTGATAATTTCGAAATGTTCTAACCTTATTTGTTTTAAAAGGCAGGTCCAAAGCCGATTTGACATGTTTCTAGTCTATCTCTCACCATTCATCGCACATAAAGCAGAAGTTTGCTTTTGTTTACACAAGGTTAACGTCCGATGTACATCGCCTACTGTCAACCTATTATTGGTCGAATACCATGAATCTGTGATCATCTTTCTGCGCATATGAACATCACTGCATCTAAGTCAAAAAATGGCGAGTCATTTGTAGATAGTTGCTTGCTTTGCACTGCGCCAAAATATTACGTTTGATCGATTGCTGACCATTGCTGATAAGCGTGTCGGCGCAGCACAATCTTACAGCTGTTTTTTGTTAGTCACGCAATGCTGTCACAGCATATGCTGCACATTTTGATATATTTTGTATAGAGCACTCTCAGGATAAGTGAAACAATATAATCATTGTTCATCTGTTTGTTCATATATATAGTAACATGTGTATATTTATATAATCGTATTCTATAGTGTATGTGGCCTCGGTCCAAATCACGTTTGTTGTACTAATTACGTGAGTAAATAGCCCTGGCCATGTCATTTTATTTGACGTATTTTGTTTGCTTAGTGGTGAGGCATTGGTATGTTTGTAGCAGAAATTAGTATCACCCAACTAGTGGACTAATACAAATCCTGCATTTTAATTGGCTACGCTACTAGAGGACTATTAGTAATAGTCCTCGAGTAGCGAAATTGACGCAATCGAGCGTGAAACTTTCTCTCGTTTTATTCCCAAATAAATATTTCTTCAACTTGCATTTGCTATCTTTATTACTGCCTTTTCTGTCCAACTAGTAGGATGATACTAAAACAATTAGACCCTTTGCCCTCAAGCGCCACGGGTCTAATTGTTAAATAGAGGAATGTTGTCAATACAGTCCAACATTATTGTCAAACACCTATTGACCGGTTACCTCCGCGGCCACCATTTGGTTGTTCCGATAAGGGTTTCATTATTGTCTTTACCCCTATTAAGCGGCCACCCAAAATTTAAAAACTTTGTTTTGGAAAGGGCGATGGCAGATAAGAGTCTGAAATTGAAGGTGCATGACGAGTGATCATTCAAACACACGTCTGTCATGATTGTCTTGCATTGACTCCATGTTCACCACGAAATTTATAACCCGATAGTGAAAATTAAATATTCAAGGTACACCAACCTCTATTTAAGCGGCTAGCCCCATTAAGCGGTCACCACCCATTTCCCCGAGGGTAGCCCAGTGTATTACATGTAAACCAAAAATAATTGCACAGCAAAAAAAAGACCTGGGTACGAGTTTAGCGTTACAGTATTACGCAGGGCATGTAGGTAGCGGTGGTCGAGTAAAAGAGAACAATAGGGGCAATGGTAAACTATTCATTCTTCTCATTTCTTAATTTAATCTCTTCCTACTCAACACGACTGTGTACTTCCAGTGGTTCCAGCCTTACGGAGCCTTATGTGTTAGGATAGAAATTGTCCTACCCCTACCCCCTAAAATGGGATGACAGCATTGCGTGACGAACAAGGAACCGCTGCAAGCAAGGATTCAAGCCATCAAGCCATGATGATCAAACGTAATATTTTGGTATAGTGCAAAGCAAGCAACTATCTACAAATGACTTAGCCGTTTTTGACTAAGATGCAGTGGTGATCATATTTGTCGAAAGAGGGTCACAGATTCATGGTATTTGACCATTAAATAAGTTGACAGTTGGCGATGTACATCGGACATTATGTAAACAAAAGCAAACTTCTGCTCTATGTGTGACGAATAGTGAGAGAAACACGTCAAATCGGCTTTGGACCTGCCTTTTACAGCAAATGAGGTTAGAACATTTCGAAATTATCAGCTCTGTGTCAATTTCAGCTTAACATAGGTCAAGACATGTGGCACATGCTAAAATATACGTCTAACCCGTAAATTGAAATTTGACGAGGGGATGGTCAAATATTTGCATTTTTAATGTACTTTGAAAAGCTCTTGCGTCGCTCACAATCGTTTGCCCAAAGAAATTTTTACAGGAATCTGTTCACCATCCTTCTGCGATTGAACCACCAGAAGCTTAATCCATTTGAAGGTTTCGCACATGGTGAAAATTAATTATATTCACTGAGTACTTTTAAGTGAATGAAATATATGTCTTCGAAATTTATTATTTTGCACCCAGAAAGACAACGCAACATTCCCTAAAATCAACCAAGTACACATTTAAACATTGCACAAAAATATTTGAGTGTTTTAAAGATGGAAGAATGATGTGGTTTTGCATGCGAGGCCCTCAAACTTGTTTAATAAAATGGTGCGTCAAATGACGATTTTAACGGAATTTGGTAATTTGCCTATTTCTTTGAAATAAAAGGATATTTTGCCAAAAAAAACTGTCCAGTAGTTTTTGTCATGTCCTAGCCTATCTACCATGAAAATATGAGCGAAATCGAATTTTCGACTCTTGCCGAGTTATTTTCCATTGTTATGGACAGGGACTCTTAAGAGCCACTGTCTATAAATGTACACCAAACACTGGCACAAGCTCATATTTTTGCCCACAGATTGGCCCTAGCTAGAAAACAAATGGGCTGTAGTTAGTTTCTGTTAGTACAACCTTTCTGGAAGAAGTTTGTGAATAATGATTTCGCTCTGATTGGGTTCAAATCTACTTCCGGTGTGCTGAATTTTCTGAATATTTGATTGCAACACGCACCACACAACAGCAACTTGAGAATCTTTCAGTGATTTTTATATTTAGCTCAGGTCTTCATGGTACGACGGAATGTAAAATAAATCAAAGTTTTTAGCCCAAACAGACAAACAAAATTTGCAAATGTGTTGCAAGCGAATCATAGAACTAAAATATCGCCATATTTTTCTATGGGCTATAACTTTAAATGCAATAAAAAACACTTTCTACAGGTTAACTATACACCTACCTGTTTGAAAATCCAAAACTTTCTCTGGGGAAATGGTTTTAAGTAGGCCACCTTGGCCTGTGTTTCTCATACATTTGGCCGTAAATCCGCCATTGCAATGTAAACAATTGCACAATGTGGCCAGTTACCCTGAATACATAATTTGTTTCCAACAAACCACAGAAAGCTAGCTGAGAACATTTGGGTGAAAAAATAAAACATAATGTAACACTTTTAATTTTGACACTTTTTAAAGCTGTGGCTCTATAAATTTCGGTAATAATTCGGAAACGTTAATTAAAATCAATATTAAAATCAATATGAAGTTGATATTGTTGGTTTGTAGCCTGACATGATTTGAAGGAACGCTGCAATACCATAACTAAATCAGTATTTGCTTTTATTTGTACTCCCAGCTTGTCGACAGTTTGGTGTTTTTTTCTTTTACAAAGTAGGAATAAGTAAATACAAAATGTAGCTACATAAAACTGAACAAATCTCAATTTTCCATTAAAGATTAAAGACATCAATGAAGTAAGTAACCCAGTAAGTTTTAAGCTTACTCCCTATAGTTTTATGATCGCACGTGCGCTGAGGACAAAAGCTCAAGTACCTTGCGTGCGCCTGAAGGAAAATATCAGTGTTTTCGATATTTTATGATGTCAACGTGAGTACAAAAAGCAAAACTGACAGTGAATTTTCTCACGTTTCCTTCAGTGAAATACGGTAAAATTTGGCAGACTGGTAGTAAATATTTTTCTTCAGTCACAGCTCTTTTTTTCAGGGAAATCTGTAAAACCAGTTTTTCACAGCGGTAAAAGACATAAATTTGCAAAAATCAAGAAAACCGCTCATGCAAACCCTACTTTTTTTGTGTTTGAGATTCATATCCCACAGGATGCGATGTGCTGTGAAAATTTTGGGAGATATCACAGAAGGAAATTCAAGAAAATCACAAAGAAAGCCATAAAAAAAGTAAAAAACACTTTCACAATGTAAGACTAAAACCCAAAATTTTAACAGAGATGATAGTAAAACACTAGTTAATCATTGCTTATTATATGTAGTAAGTTTGAGAGGACTTTGTGCAACAACGAATGCAGAAACGGCATTCAAGACATAAGACTTGTGCCGGCAATGCCATAAATGATTACCCTATGGAACCACCTTAAATTAGACAATTATGGCATGCTGGACGGATTGCTTTTCCAAGTTATGCAGATACTGTACGTAAGTTTAATACTTGTGCACAAATGTTTCTTTTCAAACAACTGAAATGCTCACTTATAACATGTTTAAGCCAAAAAAATTAACAGGTATTTTTTGTCAGTGTTAAATCCATAGTGTTTGGGGACCAGCTAATTTTGGCTAGTTGCTTAATTAAATTATACATTTTGAAATCATTTTTTCATTGAAATTCACTCTTCTGTGACCATTGTCAGAGAACAAAACAAGTTGGAAGTTTGCTGTTTGATTAAGGGGTTGTATTAAATAGGATCAGTGTTCCAAGTCACTCAGATCATGGTGCATTAAAGGAGCCAATACAAATGTAAATCCATGACCAGGGTGGATTCAACAGTTAATTCTTTGATGCACCATGATCTGAGTGATCTTGGATCACTAAGATCTCCAGCAAGGCAAATAAGGTGCTTGGTTTAATTAAAAGATATTGCAGAGATATTTCAATGCTAAGAACTACCTTGGTTAGGTCCCAACTGGGAAGTGGCTCTGTTCTTTGGTTACCTTTCACTGCCAGATTAAGAAGTTGGAAATAGTGCAATGCCACCCCATGAAGTTTATTCTAAAAAGCGAAGATGACTATGATACTCGTAACTCTAAGCATAATCTGCTTTCCCTGGAGCATAGACGATTTCTTTTTGACAGGTTATTTTTTTTGTAAAGTTTTGAATGGTTATACTAATATTATCTCTTCGTACAGTGTATGTTCAATTTTACTCTGATACTTCTAGGTACCCTTGAAACAAAAAGATAGACTTACTCTAAAGAAGAACTATGTTTGAACAAACACTTTTTTTATTTGTTCAAGCATACTTCTTCAGAGTAAGTCTATCTGTTAATCATACTGTAGGTATGTGGAATTTGCTTCCATTTATACAATGTTGTTAGATCAGCGACTGGCATTTCAAGTTTTAAGCGTGATGTAAGGAGCTTCTTAATGAATACCAAGTGAACTGGTTAGCTTATAGAATGCATTTATTTTAATTTTTTTTCATATATTTATAATGTAGGTGGTCTGTCTGAGTATGGGGCATAATATGTCCCATACTTGAATGGTTGGATGTGCCGAAAATTTCTTTAGGTCCCAACAAAGTTAATTCTTTTGTAAAAGCAACCTGTTTAGGTTGTCAAAATGACAATGAGCTTTCTTGGTCGCCCATATATAGAGTCATTGAGTAAATGCTTCTCTGGAAGACTGCAGAAACTAAAACATTTAAAAGGCCTTGATAATCACATACATATACTAGAATCACTCTATTTTAAGGGTATTCTACCAAGCATTACCTACTCTAGTCCTCCCTGGGGGTCCTCCAACTCACTCTAGGCCCTTGAGGAGATTCACATTGGAGCAGCTAGATTTATTTTAAATATTAATTACACTACATGCAATGTTGACATTCTGGCAGAAGCAAAATGGAAAACTCCATCGCACATTTTTAAGAGGTGAATGGCATGCATAACCTATCAAGCACTTTACAATAGAGCACCTGATGGTATAAACTCTCTTTTTACAAAACACTAACAGCAATTCTTATTGTTCTTCATTCTCTGGAACAATCTGGCGATATCTTTAAAGAGTAAACGGACCTTGAGTCTTTCAAGGCTGCTTCAAAAACAAACCATAACATTCTTGATAGAATAACATTCAAGGAAATGCAGGGAACAAACAAAGACATTGTGAACTACTTATATGTAACAATTATTTGCAGAACGCAAAGTGAACATTGGTGAATATTCACCGAGACGAAGTCGGTGTGAATATTCATCAAAGTTCACTTAGCCTGAGGTTCATAATTGTTTTAGTATAATTTTCAGAGGTGAACATCGAGGACTACAAAATAAAGGACTAGAACATAAAAACACAGATGCAATTGTTCGTTTACATACACGTATGCGGCCATAGTTTTAATAATAACCTTACATGTACATCAATTGTGAATCAATTTACTCATCGAGTTCGGCAGTAAAACAAGCAAGCGAAACACTACAAAAAATAAGTTCATTCGGTACCTTTGTTTTATCGTTGTTGACTTCATTCACTATTGTCATCATCGTCTAAAAATGAGTACCTTTAGTTTGAAGGAAAATAAATTTCAGTCAGTTGATCTGACCTGTTGGTGATCAACATAACCACTGCGTTTATGATTCTTAAATGCCTTGAATGTGAGTTCTTGAAAAGATTTTTGGTCCAAGGGCAACGACAGTCATTTTGAAAATTATCCATCCTTTCAAATATCCTGGACTTGGAGTGATGTCTTTCGAATAAATAAAAATTTCATTCAGCAACTGTCCGCCATGTTTACGTGCCGAGATGGTAGAGGTGGTAAGCTTAGTAACCAAGCTCAGAAATGCCATATTCACCGCCTGGTGCGGTGAATATAGCGTCATAAGGCGAGTTTTTTGACCAATCAGAATGTCCAATTCTTATATTCCCCTCTGGAAATTAAAGTTGTAGTAAAGTTTAATATAACAAATATATGGCGATATTTTACTTATTTTAGTGCTATAATTCACTTGCAACACATTGCCAAACTTTGCGTGTCTGTTTGATCTTGTTTCGGGCTCAAAACTAACCTTTAGTTATTTTTTTTTTTGTTCAGTTGTACCATGAAGACCTGAGCTGAATATAAAAATCATTGAAAGATTCTCAAACAGCTGTTGTGTGGTACGTGATGTGATCAAAATAATATTTAGAAAATTCAGCATAACCAGAAGCAGCTGTTGTGTGGTGCATGATGCGATCAGATGTTCAGAAAATTCATCGTAACTGGAAGTACATTTTGAGCCCAATCAGGGCAAAATCGCTTTTTGAAAACTTTTACCCAAGAAAGCTAGGGGTAGCAAATGGTCCATCAAAAACTCTGGGTCTCGCAAAATTTTCGCTGAATTTCACGGGTCTCGCAGTCTTTGCATTTTAGCAGTTATGTTCATCTCGCAGTCTATTTTTTCACAAAGCTGTGTCGGAGTCTTAATTTCTTTCACAAAGCTGTCTTGTAGTCTCGATTTTTGCAGGATTGAAAGTTTTAATAGTTACGCTACTTTCAAATTTCTGAGAAAAAAATTAATCCTAAATAATTATTGTTCCACCTCTTCCAAGATATCAGCAATGTCCAGCTAGTTTGCAAAAGCTGGCCAAAAGACTAGAATCAAGGGAAATAAAACAAACCCAAACAGGCATGATAACCAATGTAAAAAGTCAAAATGTCTCTGGCTTGCAAAGATAATCTCTAGTTTCACCACCTTGCAAAGTCTTACATTTACCATTCACCATCCCTAAAGCTGTATCAGAAGAAACTAACTTAGTCTGTTGTATTCTTACCAGGACCTATCTATGGGCTAAATATGCGTGAAATCAATTTTTCAACTTGTGCCACCAAAAGTCAATTTTGGTTGATTTTTATGGACAGTCACTCTCAATCTTTTTTATCCAAATGTCTCCTAAACTGGCCAAAGCCATCCTTGAGGGAGCATGGTCCTTGTGTACCTGTGACATCATCACATTTTGTACCAATTGTTTTGGATAACCAGTTGATAAACTGACTGCTTAAATGAGTATGATTGGATGAATTCATTGAACCCAAGATGCATAAAATAATCCTCTGGCAATCAAAGAAAAATTGGCCCACCCCCGGTATCATAGAGAATGGAAAATATCAACTTACATTGCCATCTTGGTGACAATGTTTCCAATAGGAACAATTAAAGGTGACTGAAAAGTAAAAGAAAAACACCAAATAAAAATAGGGAAGAAGAAAACAAAATGACTAAAAGGGAAAAGAAGAAAAGCATGAAGTGGTTACAGCTTTTCCTAAGTCAAATGTTGTTGCCCAAATACCCGAACAAAAAACCAAGCTGACCTGAAAGAGACGGCAAATGTTAGCTTCCATCTTTAAATGGCACATTTAAGACAAGGGCAGAATTATTTATCTGGCATGGATAGGCACTCTTAGAGAAATTCCCAGTTGTCAATGGGTTAAAGTCAGTGTAGGTTAAGCATAACTTAAAACCTTCTATTCATGGTTATCACTCATTCTAATTCTCAGTATGATGCAGAACATGAGACTTCACAATCGGAATGTGAGAGTTATGAAGATGAAAATGAAACAGAGACAGATAAGGTTTGTATTGAAGCACAGACACATCTCGCCTCTTGATTTCTTGTTCTTCAATTTTACAAAACATAGTAACACCTACAAAACTATTGCACCAAGTGTAAAAGTTATAAAAAAAAGTCATTACAATACACTTTTACTACGCACCAAAAGTACACTTCATGGCAATTGCATACTGCAATTGTATCTTTTGGATCTTTTTTGAGTGACTTAAGGTTTTAGTGATTTGTGCACTATTGAATGGTTTAGAAGCTTGTCCTCTGCCATGATTTTAAGGTATAAACCCATACCAGGAGGACACACCTGATTTTCATACACTTGACAACTACTACTACTATCTATAGTAGTTTACTAAAGCTGTGTTTGTCCAAATCCATTGTGCTCTTTAAAGAATATTACATGGTGTCAGAGGTAAAATATGAAACAGTAATTCAGCCACTGATCTACCAAAGATCTGGATAAAATGCAGACCTTATTCCAGAGCAGTCAACATTGGTGATCATAGTTCATGTCCCAAGATAAGTTGAATCCAATTGTGTCGGAGGGGAAAGAAAACATCAGAGAAATACAGCAATTGCAAGTTGATGACACAGAAAGCACCAAAGAAATACAACAATTACCAATTTAAGATGAAGAAAATACAGCTGAAATTGCAACGCAGTTAGGCCTTCCACCTCCAGAACCTCTCAACTTAATTAGTGGAAACATCTCGGGCCAACTGGAAGACATTCAAATTAATTCACAATAATTAATAATGACACAGGTTTGGGCTGAAGTGTTGTTGTTTAATATGAAAATCACACCCTAGGTGGGAGGGAGAGGGTGCAAAATTACAACACAGCTGGTCTAATGAGACAGAGCACAAGCTAAGGAAATCTGAGACCCCGAAGGTCTGATCTAATAGATCAAGTAATACTAAACTTCTTTGATCCTAGATCAAAACAATGCAACTATTTCATGTCAATCAATAAAGACACACATTTGGGCTGAAATATTGTCGTTTAATAAGAAAATCACACCCCTAAATAGCCCAAACGTGGTAGAAAATTTATGAAAAAAATGAGAGGCCGAAAAAAGAACACTAAAAGTTTTGCGCAAAATTTTGGTGTCTTTAAATTGCATACAAAGGTATGCAGTGTTCACACTGTTCAGTGACATTCCCTTGGAAATAACCCTGCAGTCATGACGTCTGCAACCTGGGAGCGGGTCTCCAGTGGGAGCGCCAGGTATACGCAGAAGGCATCCAATCACCAGTCACTGTAGCTTTATGAGGTGCTCTGGGATGCCAGACTGGAAGGCTAATGTAGTGCCACTGCATTGAAAGCTGTGAGGAGAGTAGTGAGCTGGATCAAGGCCAGTGATTAAAATGAGGTGTTTTAATGCTAAAGGTAGTAAAGGTAACAGGATGACGGCCAGAAGTAGTGGGAAGACAGAACAACAGTGCTTATGAGGAAGTGGGGACGAGCGTAAAGAATTGTAGAAGGGCAGACACAAGGCAGAGAATAGAGCCGGGAATGCTGGGAAGCAGAATGATAAGGAGGCCTTCCTTGTGGTGGAGAGTTTTCATCCAACGTATGCAAAGAAGTACTCTGGGTAACATCTTGGCGATGGCATCTGGGGTCGAAGGAAGTGGCTGAGGAAGTGGCCGAGGCTACTGTCAAGTTCAATTTGTGGAGGAAAGAAAAGAAAGCGGTGCAGAATAACGCACAGATTGTGGAGTGAAGAGGAAGGTTGGTGTTCAGGTGATGCCGTATTTCCAGGAGGATAGAGGGTGTGACAGGATGTTTCTGGTGGATTGCAGTTCCTAAGAGATGTTTTGATCCGCACTTTTTGAAAGAAACGTCAAAGTTGTCAAGGGTGTCAACTGTACAACTGTTGTAGCAGTGAAGAAGTCTGATGACATTAAGAGGATTCAAAACGTACTGGTGTGATGAGGTCTTGCGAGTGAGATAACAGGTGTGAGAGTCCACGGCATATGGTGAAGCAGGTACAGGGGTGAAGTCATAAGTGCGCAGAAATTCAATCATAACTTCCATTGAGAATGCAAATTGTGGAGAGTGCCAGGGGCATAGGCTTGTGCTTGGACTTGAGAGATAGGGTTGGCGAGGTTGGCTGCAGTGATTGGGTCAGTGAACTGAGTTGGCGAGGGCTGACTGCCATCTATGAAGAAGAGAGAAGTTAGAAGACTTTTTAAAGTCAAAACATCTGGGAGGACATGTCACATGAGTGGTAGAGGTGTGTGCAGTCAGCTGCTTGAATTGGGTCTCGTAAAGGGAGAAAGGTGTCAGTTGTAACCTTGGTGATGTCCTAGAAGGTGACAATTGTGAGGGTCGATATAGAGTTGGCAGTATGCCTGGCTTAAGTCCTTCTTGAAGAGGTAGCATCCAGACCCTTTGTTCCAGTTAAGCTCTTGTGAGTGGCTACCCAAAGACCCTAATAGTAATATAGAATATACAACTGATTGAATAATAGGTTCCCCATGCTCATTCCTGTTTCTACAATGTAGCTTTGACTGTCTGCGAATATTTTTGCATTTCACAGGATGCTCATGCAAGAAAACGAAGAGCAAGTAAGTGATTTTACTAATTGAACTCACAGCTCCCAGCTCATAACTAAAGCTGTGTCTTGAGAACCCGACAAAACCTTTGCAATTATGGCATTAAGTTTTTTATCGCAGTTTGAGTTGGCCATAACCTCATATTTTCCCTTGTCACTTAAAATTAAATAAGGGCGATCACATATATCTGGTAGATTTTGGAGATTGCATTTAGGGAGATATCTACAATCAACAGATGGAGGACCAATACTCTAATAATAATAATAATAATAATAATAATAATAATAACAATACGTAGTAATAATAATAGTAGTATTAGTATTAGTTGTAGTAACCATGATATCATGATTAGATACGGAAACATGTTTTACAGGTTTAACAGACATCAAATTATGTAAATATTATAGCATTTTGTAAAGCTTAGCTCTAGTTTTTATAACAATAACAATAATAATAATAATAATAATAATAATAATAATAACTTTATTACCGGTTAGAACAGTTGACATTCTGATCCAGGTAACCAGGTTCAATCCCTGGCAAGAGCCATTGCATGTGTTTTGTTTTGGGCAAGATGGCTTACTCATAATGCATCTCTGCCCAGGTGTATAAAGGGTACTAGGGAATGTAATGCTGGGAGGTGACCTCGCCATGTACTAGCATCCCATCCAAGGGGTGAAAGAAAGATACCTAGTGGCTATCATAAAAACCAGAGGTTAGTGGCAGCTTGATGGCTGATGCCACTACCAGGCTCGCATGAAGACTTGCTGTTAGCCTACAATCGATGTTGTTGAAAACTTGTGTAATAAGTTATATTCTAACCTTACACATTTATTCCCTCTCTAATTTGTGACTGCATTTTGTTTCCCTCAGGGCTCTTTTCAGGATTATCTGTAGTCAGCCATATTAGTAATTACCGCAGGAAACAAAGGCGGCTCAATAGTGGTAAGCTGTGATTGCTCAATGAGTCAGGTTGGTTGAAGTAAAACTATAAAAGAAATCCAGCAGCCTAAACTACAGTTTTTCACTGACTGTTTCTGTTTAGAGCAGGTTGAACTAGTGTATTTTCAAAGGGATGCTATGATTAGCATTATAACTTCAAAAAGAAATATAAATCTCTGAAGCCATATAATACATTAGGATTTGGCCCGACTTTAAAATTTCCTCCTCAGAAAATTCCCAAACTGCTAATTACGATCCACTTAACAGCATCATCTTGGTGTTCTAGGCACATTTCATGTAGTCATAACTGTAGCACTGTTTTCAAAAGAAATGCAGTACTTATAATCTCCTTGATAGTGTGCCTAAATCTATCATAGAGCTGATCAAATAAAGCTAAGCCAACAGTAATTTTTGTGCCTATGGGTTCAGTTTACAGTATATTTTTATAATTTCAGGAAACTGTGCCTCATGTGATGTTTCGTTTTCTTCTGTGTTGAAAAAGCGAGTAAGTAAGTTGAGTTGTTACCAACCATATTGGGTGACACCAGAAAATATCCAAATAATAATTCTCTTATTCTCAGCTCGTGAGCAGGCAGAATTCAACTAATCCTGCAATCTGATTGGTTCGTGAAGTGGGCGGAATTTTCTCATCCGGACCGCCACAGCGGGCAGAATCTGTCGTGTCGATCTATTTTCGTGAACCAATTATTAGCGATAATCATCAATCTTTTGCCCTTTTCACACTTCCATTGCCAATTAATCAACGCAAGTTTATCTCTATTCACCTTTAACTGGCAAGGAAAGTCACTAAGTAAGTTCAATTGAGTTTTTTGAAGTTATGAGAGTTTTTTTGGCTGTTTGTAGCCCGGCGCTGTAAAGGCACGTAATCCTGTGTGTCTCTCTCTGCACAATTTTAAGCAAAAAGTGAGTCAATTTCAGTCGAGTTTACCTCTCTGTTCACTGCTGTATTTGAAAGAATTTCTGTGGAATGGGTTCTTCCAGAAAACGTCCACACCCCCCTGATGGACGGGTTTCTGGAAATTCTCTTGGGAGGAGGAGTCAAAAGACTATAGAAATCCAGGCAGGAGTGGGGTTGAACCTAAAAAGAGTCTTCTTCGGGGATCATTTCCAACCAAATGTTACCCCGAACTTTTAGATGTGTGACTTGTGACATATGAGCACGCTCTGAATCTAAAAAAAGTTGAAATCTTTCAGTTATATCTTTCTTTCCTGATATACTTAGTTACCAACTCAGGTTCTTCCATAAACACGTAGGAAATGTGACAAAAAGACAAACATGAAGAAAGCTGTCGCAACGACTTGCTGTGAGTGTGTAACGCGTGGCACTATTTGTATTCTCATACCCAGGCTCTGCGTGCCAGTGAGCGTGACTGTTGACGGAAAGAGTTTCAAATTCAAGGCTCTTGATCGTTCTACGTACAGTCGTGTAAATCTGCAAGAGTAGAACGTTTTTCAAATGGTAAGCATGGCTACAGGCTCTTGGTCACAATACGTAACTCACTATTCTCCAAAACCTGCAAAATAGGACAAGTGACAGTCGGAAATACGTCTGCGTTCACAGAGGCCACAAAAAGCCGCACAATTCTTAGTAATTACTTTGCTTAAATATTTAAATAAAACAGCTCTCCTATTGTTAGCAGAGATTCTTACGAACTTTTCAGGCTCTTTACATTTCAAAACAAACAAGAAATCTCTCGACTTTCCGCGATCGAAGTGCTTTAGCGAATATTAATAACAAGGCGTCAAATTTCATTTGCACGTAATTTGCATAAACTTTCAAGTTGTGTTTTTCACGGATAACTTCGGAGATGATTTTGCTTAACCGGGTTTGCTCAAACAATTGGCGATTGCTAGGTGTATCTGAACTACTAGGGAAATAAACTTAGCTAGACTGTTGTCAATGCAGAATTTCCTTGCTGTAGCACTTTGCAAAAACACTTGAAATTGAAATTTCGTCCATTAAAAGATTGCACAATCCGCACAATTCCACGCAGTCAATCGAAGTGTTTTTCCACACAAATTGCCTCTAGAATTCCGTGCAATTTCTTTTCCTGCGCCCTATTAGAAGGCCAACTTAGAGATAAGATATTTAATTTAAGTTAACAAAAGTCTTATCATTGTAAAATTGGAGACATATTTGGAGCTGTAAGAAGCAAGTCATCTGCTTTTAATAAGCTACAAGTCCAAAAAACGTGTTCGTAATAAGCTCGTTTTGTTGAGTTCAACAGAATAATTGTAAGCTTAATATTCACTAAAGCTTTAGAAATTACACAAAAGCATATTCTGGACATGATTGTACATAGAATTCTACTGAATATAAATTAAATTGAAGGCTCATAATTTTTTTTTGGGAATCCAGGCTTGAGGCGGGGTCTTTTGCCTGGGAATTTCAGGCAGAAGATGGGGTCTAGTGCTTCAGGTAATCCGGGCAGGAGGAAGGGTTAAAAAACGTACCCTTCTGTCGGGGGTGTGTGGATTTTTTCTGGAATAACCCAGTACACTTTACAAATTTTGTTGCTTTCTGCTACTCAGTTTACGGTAGAAAAGTCTGATTTCAAGTGATTCGCAACGACTGACAGAGATTGTTTTAATTTGTAGTACAACTTCAAACTTTGCACAAAATTTCACACTGAAAAAACACATTTGGATATCTTAACTGGTGATCTAAATGCAACTTACGTAAAGTACTTCAAAATAAATCTGTTCTTTGATACATCGTTCTTTGTCTAGTATCTGAGTTACTTGCTCGTTCGCTCGTTAGCATTGTTTCAAGTACGTATGGTTTGTGGATGGCATGTAAGCCAGTTCAATGACAAAGTTGCGTAAACAAACCCACTTGTAAGCCAATTTACCGCAGGAAAAAAAGATAAAGATATTATTGGGCGGCTTAGGTTCGGTCCGTATCGTGAAAAACTGTGACCTCGGGCATGAAAATCCTGCCTGAGGCCTGAGGCCCTAGGCAGCATTTCTGAGACCTCAGTCACAAATTTTCACTAAATGTAACTCCCAGCCAACCAGTAGGTAAGGTAAAGGTAAATTCTGCATACGAAACAAGTGGCTCATCAGACCGGAGCTTATCCCGGTTTCAGTAGCATGAAGCGACTAGGAGTATTTCTACGCCCCCCTAGATGGGATGCTAGTCCATCGCAGGGTTACCCCAGCATTAAATTCACTGATAGCCATTTATACACCTGGGTGGAGAGAGGCACAGTGAGAGTAAAGTGTCTTGCCCAAAAACACAACACAATGTCTCAGGCCAGGGCTTGAACCTGGACTGGTCGCTCCAGAGTCGAGCATACTAACCATGAGGCCACCACGCCTCCCACAATAACATATATTTGGATGTGAATTCCGAAGTATCTTGTTTCTTTTGCATTGTTTTGCAAGCATAATGGTACTGCTTTGCATATAACAGAAGAAGATGCAAATCCTTTGTCTTTTTATCAGAAAGATTGCTGTGTGGTGTCGGTAAATTGAGAAAGCATTGTAGCGAGGTCAGGCTAACATTAATTTAGTGTAAACTATTGAACCATTGAAGAGACTCGTCACATAATTTCAAGAGAGATTGACAATCAAAAAATGCGTGTTCAACAGAGTCATTTGCACCGCACATAACACATTTGACACATTTGATCATACTTCACTTTCACTTACATTTGACACAGTCAGTTATTCCAAATCGTTTAAGTTCGTTATTAGTAACTACTATTCTGTGCAACAACTTGAAATAGAATTGTCTTAACCTGTTATCCCAAGTGATTTTATAATTTTTTTGGATGCGGTTTACCCAATTGTCAGCAGCTTCAGGACAATTTTTCCGCCATGATTTAATCGTAGTAGGTTCTGTTTTGATTTCCCAACAAAAAGTTTATAAAAGTGCTTGCAGAAAGTTTTCTTTAAATTGAGAGTGATATCTTTAGATAGTTGGAAATCAAAGTTTTCGCAAATTGAGTTCAGATCTCTAAGGTCCATATGAACTGATGCGTAACTTTGCAGATGTGCGCGAATAGCTGAGGTGATTTGGTAGTATTACAGAAAGTTAACTTTGATGTTATATTTATTGCTGAATTCTTGTGGTGAAAGATAATTACCTTGATTGTTCAGCAAGTCTTGCAAAAAAGAACATTTTTATCCCGCCAGGCCTTCCAAAAGACCGATTTGTTTTCTATATTTATATCTCTGTTGTTCCACAAATGAACTCACGTTTCAATGAGTCTTCGTAATTGCTACGAAGTTCTAGAAAGTAATCAAGGAGTTCTTGATAAAAGAGAGGAATTTCTCTGTCTGGTAGTTACAGTAGTTACCGCAATGTTTATCAAAGTAGTAATTAGGGATTGCCGTCCAGGTGTCATGAGTGTTATTTAAGAGTCTACTTATCCAACTGAGACGTAGCGCTTTTATAACAGTCCTGAAGCAGGGAAAGCTTAGCCCACCCTTAAATAAGAGATAGAACAGATCCTGCCGCGTGATCTTCTCTCTCTTATTCTTCCATACAAAAGCAACAGTTTACTTTGGGTTTGTTGTATTGCTGTTTCTGGAACAGAAAGCATGGAGGCAGTATAGATCAGCTGAGACAAACCTGGAGATTTTGCTAGCATAGTTCTTCCAAAGAGCGTCAGGTCCCGCAACTGCCATATATTAAGCTTTGTTTCCATTTTCCTTATTTTGGTATAAAAATTATTGTTGTTGTTGGCAGCTGCATCATGGGAAAGGTAAGTTCCAAGGGATTTTATGGGAACTTTTGGACACTAGAATTTTAACGGCTCTATCTTATTTTTGCTCGAAGTACTAATCCACCAGGCTTTTGTTTTCTTTTTATTTAATTGCAAACCGGACAATACTCCAAATGAACTAACTATATTCATTGCATTTCTAAGTGATGTGGTATCTTCAAGAATCAGGGTTGTATCATCCGCAAACTGTGAGATCTTAGCATTCTGTCCACTTGGGAGTTCGATGGCCCGGCAAAGTTAGTTTTGGCGTATTTTGAGGGCTAGCATTTCAACCGCTAACACAAACAAAAGAGGACTCAGAGGACACCCTTGAGAGACTTTGAAGTAGTTAGTCATGAAACCCACATTCATCGTGCCACTTTCAACATTATTAGAAAGAATGGATATCCATTTTCTAATAATTATTTGGAACAAAGTTGAATACGTCAATACACTTGTGGATAAAATTCCATTCACTGGTGTTGATGGCCTTGCGAAAATCAATAAAAAGTATGATGCGTGGGAGTTTTTAGCCTCTGTATATTCCATAATATCATTTAAAAGACGAACATTGTGGCCAATGAGTCTACCCTTAATGAAGCCTGTTTGATCAGAGTGTATAATTGAAGATAGTATTGACTCAATTCTTTGGTCAATTGCTTTCGCCAAAATTTGTAATCAACGTTTAAGAGGGTTAGCAGTTGCCAATTGGACACCTCAATAAGGCAGGAGTTGTCTTTTGGTATCAAACAAATAATGCCACGCCTTTGAGATATTGACAATTGTCCTGTGGTAAAAGCTTCATTATATGAATTAAGGAGATGTGTGCCAATTAGGCCAAAGAATGTTTCATAAAATTCTTTGGAAAAGCCATCCTCCCCAGAGGATTTGTTCTGAAAGGATGTTAGAACATTTTTTATCTCATCAAGTGTCAGATCAGATTCAAGAGACACTGATTCCTCAAAAGACAGTTTGGGAATGTCTAGGTTCTCAACAAAGGCGAAAAGGTTCTCTCTGAAATATGTGGAAAGAAGCCAGATGATTTTGTTTCTGGTAAATCGCTATTAAATAATTCTATTTCTTGGTTGATTTGTTTCATGTCTGAAATAATCTTGCCATTCTCAAGTTTTAACTGTGCAATAACCTTTTCATGTAACGGCGATTGGTTGAAGTGGTCATTTCCATGACATATTTCATTATCAAGGGCATCAAGTTTTCCCTGATTTGTTTACCTGTTTTTAAATTCCTTACGTTTAGCTTTTGAGTATGTTATGGTTTCAGAGCAAAACACCATCTTAATAAGTTTCCATAAACGTTGGTGGCTCTCAACTTTTCTCGTTAACATCCTGTGAAAAGCTGAGCATATTTTTCGTCTTCTAATAATTGGTTATTGAATTTCCATGTGCCTGGGCTGCAATGAAATGCATCATTGATTTCGACGCTCAAGTAAATGGCCTTGTGGTCTGGAGCAATTAAGGAGCAGATTTCAGCTGTTCTTATGTTTGGTTTTAAAGACTGTACAATGAGAAAAAAGTCAATTCTAGATTTAACCTTCAGAGATTTTGATTCATAAGTAAATGCCTTCTTTTTGGGCTGTAGGACTCGATAAACGTCAACAAGACCTAATTCCTGTAACTTGTTTATTGCCATTGTCGCCATCCACGTTTATCTGTTGAATGAAGAGTAGTGTTTCAGTCACCAGTGATTATAATTCTGAACGTGTTTGTTTTAGAGACAATATCTGTACAGGAATTCTGGGTAACAAAGTTTGTTGTTGAGAATCACATAGAACGTAAACGGAAGCTAGAAAAAAATCTTTGTCACCTAGCTTGCTTTTTGCGATAACCGATCTACCATTTGGATCAATGGACAGATGGTCTAAAGAGAACAAAGAGTTTGGCCTCTGCAATATGCAAGTACCTTTGGATTGTTTTGTACCGTGTGAGAAAAGTATTTTTCCCACCCCATTCTGAAGACAATAGAAATCTGCTTTTTGATTCTTAAGATACAAAAAAAATGCCTTTCGCTTGACGTGATTACACAACCCCCTTACATTCAATGATAAGATTTTGATGAATTTCATAGTATTCTACCAAATAAAACCGAACACCTGTTCTTAAATGCACAATAGTTATGCTAACAAACAGCAACAAAGGCTTGAGCCAGAGAAAAAATAAGAAAAAAAATAGAAAACGAAAATACGAAGACAGACAAAAGTACTAGTAAAGTTTAGTAATATAAATGAGCTACGCTTAAGAGACTACTATCTCAAAGGTAACCAAGATGAATGAAAGAATTACGAAACGAAGTTGCACAGTTCTTTAAAAAATTTACAATACCGACACTGCACTAATTAAAAACAAGAAATTGACCACGCTGGGAGGTTTGAAAGTATTCCCAATTTCCAAAAGAAAGAAGAAATTCTACTTCCAAACTTTAGTTCTGCAAAGGAAGGGAAGCAAAGAGAAAAAATGCTAGCCTCCCTTCCTCCTCCCCGTTCGATCTCATTTCCCTCGAAAGATGCAAATTTGCACTTCGGTGCGATATTTGTGGTATTTGAAACATCTCCGCAAAGCGGTTATTTAAAAATTTTTAAGATTTTCACTAAAGATCCTAGTGGGGGCTCCTTCAGGTGACGTTTTTACGAATATCTTACTGTCCAAGGACCAACAGCTAAGAAGTAAACCATGTCTCTGCATCTTGTTTGCTTGGCCCAAGACAAAGCGTCTGATACCTGTGAGGTTTACATTAATAAACATGCTATCTTTAAACTCTAGAATGGATACAGGACATCTTGGAAATACACTTGACATTTTCACTGTCTTAAGCCTTCTTCATGCTTTATAATTATAGTTTGGATTTATCTTTGTGGCTTGCAAACTTAAGGATAATTGCAGTAATGCTGTTTCTTCTTTTAAGATGATGCGATATTTCTATATCATTTGATGAAATGTCGACATCTAACGCATTGGAGATTGCAAGGACCACCTCTTCCGTAGAGCTGTATGCTTTTGGGACACCATGGATTTCCAGGCTGTTTTTTCTAGTATATTGATCTAAGCTATCAAGGTTATCCCATAAGTTGTATATTTCGCCGTCTTGTGTGTTAACTTTTGCCGTGCTGAGTTCCAGTTCCACAGTCTTGTTTCGTTCACACATTTTGGGCAACAATTCTTGTAAACCCTGCAGCTCGCCGTCTTTTGATTTCAAAGATGCTTTAAGTTCTTTTAATTCATCTCTGAGTTAAGCATTTTCATGTAAGATTCTTCCACTTGTGTCTTGGATGTTGTCTAGAATTCCCCTTATATCTTTGAGACTCATGTTGGTTCGGGGAAGGAATTGGAGCCAGTATCAGAGCTGTTAAATTAGCTGCTTATACAAATGTTTCTTTGATAAATAGATTAACAGTAACTTCTAATAATAAAAACATGAAAATTGAAGACAACACTCCCTCAAACACAGAACAGTAAAGATAGTCCTATACATAATTATTTTCATACCCCTGATCAATTGCCGAGTTTGCTCATAGAGCACTTTGACTAGTCCCTTTCATAGAGACAATTAAATGGAGAAATTAACAAGCTGCTAAGGAGAAGCAATACATTTCCACTCTTCAGTTGAACCCTGGCAAACGCAGTAGTGTACTTTGAAAACAGTAAATGACATTTCTTAAACCGAGCTAATATTGGGGTAGTTTCAAAAGATATGCAGTTACAATAGCGTTCTTTCTACTAAAAGGGAGTAGTTGCATCGCTAAAATACAACTGCTGTCCGCAGTCAAAAATGGGAGCGTGATATCACATGATACATAGAAAACCATGTGACTCTGGGAACCACAACAGAATTCTGCAGATTTACTAGTAAAATTCATGCAGTCTCATGTGGATAAATGTTTCCTCATCCCCAAGATGACTGTACCTTCATCCCAGTGTGGTTTTGCATCAGACCTCTCAAATAAATGGTTTGCTGCTATTTTAAAAGAAATAATTAAAAGCTTCCTTCATCTGGCGTGGCTTGGTAGGGAAGATGACCCTCCTAACAAGGACAGATTTCCTTTATATAAACAGTCTTAAGGTGGCTCAAAACAGTTTCCTTCACTTAGATTTTGATGGGTCATTGTAACCACTCTTTATCACTTGATGCTACAATCATGGTGTCACAAAACTGCCCAATCATTGGTGAACAGGTTGTTATCATTTTCATTTTCAAGTCGCATCTTATCAGTCATGCTGATTAAAATTTGACAGTATAAAAACTTTTTCACCGTGCCGTTTTTGAATTATAAGCCCCTAAAGCTATAATTAAGGGTGTTTTTAGCAGGTCGTACTGTTGCTATGGTAGCCTATTATGTCACGAAAATGATAACGTGTTCACCAATGATTGGGCAGTTTTTTGATACCATGATGGTAGCATCAAGTGATAAATAGTGGTTTTTACGACCCATCAAAATCTAAGTGCTGGAAACTGTTTTGAGCTACCTTAAGTTAGTGCATTAATTTTGTACTTTTGCAGCAATATTGTCGCCATTGTGGAGATAGCTTTTGCTCTCGCTGTTGCTGCAAGCATGTCAAGAGGTCGGTGTTCGGAGCCACAGGTAAGTAAAAAAATAGGCTGTCAAGGACTGCATGTGGCTGCCTTGGATATAAATCATTGCTGAACTCCTCGTTTTGATAGCAAATCAAAATGGCTTTCAAGCCAAGTCGTGATATAAAATCGGATCAAAAAGATTATGAGGAGTTTGTATGTTGCGTGACAGCACAAATTTTGCAACTATTATTCAATTACAAATGATCTTTAAGCTTATTTAGGTGTAACACTTGAGCTGTTTTGAATGCTACTTTAGACTGATAACGTAATGAGTTCCACCAAAAATGAATGTGTTATGTACATGTACATAGTACTTCAGAGTTAAAGCACGATCAATAATGAACTAAATTTCTATCGCATGAGTTGACAAAGTCCACATTTTATTTTACGTCTCCTGACCTTTAAACTTCAGTGACATCATTAGCAGCCAATGGGGAGGTTCCACGTCATCGTGACATCAGAGAGCCGGATTGCGAACATGTGCCCAACAAAATGGCTGACTTGATTTTTAATGACGACAAATTATGCATGCATGCCCAAATATGGTCAGGAAGGCAGTTGTTTTATAACTTTGCACTTCCCTACATTGCATAACAAAATCTTGTTATGACCAAATAAGGACATTGAGCAAGTCGAGGGCTATTCTGATATCGATGATTCTGTCCTTAAGACTTGAGTTATTACAAACATCTTCATTCCTTTATTGCACTAAAAAATCCTTAAATCAGAGGATCAAAATTACTCACGCAAGAGCAGGTCCCAAACAGAGCAAAATGGCAGATGGCCATTGCTATAGCTTTGCCTGGATTAAACGATCTTGGAGGTTCTGTGACCCATATTTTTCTGTTGATGGATCATTTTCTCTACTGATTTTCTACGTTGAGCGAAAAAAATGAAGAAAATCTATCGATTAGTAGTTTGAACTGTTCAGTAGTGTTAGATTATAACATCTGTTCGGGCTTCTCCTGTACATGTGACAGGGCTAAAAATACTAAGACTAAGTCTCAAATATGCGACAATTTAATGACCATTTAACAAATTGACGTCAGTTTTTCATGCGTCTGTCCTGTTATTGATCATGAATTTCGTCATAACATTGTAAAAGTAGCTGTGGATCCGCAGAAATTCATTGTCAGTAACAGAACAGACGTGTGAAAAACTGACGTCAATTTGGTTTTTACAATAACAAATTGTAAAATTGTCCGCTCTTTATTGTCACATCAACTTTGCATAAATTATAAATTCATGTGTCTGTCCACTCATTGACAAAAAAATCAGCCAATGAACACACAAGAATTCCTGCGGCTATTAGGAAAAATAGCCTCGATAATCATTTTCCGACAAGAGGAGCTTTTTGGAGTGCAAACTTTGCACCCTTCAACCACCCGGTTTGAATAAAAAGATCAGAGTTCAACTCTAGGATTAGGATAAGATATGACTGACACTTCGAATTGCCATATGTTTTTTCACTATCTACAAGACGGTGATCTCCTACCTTAGTCATAGTTTTGTTCAAAACATTGATTATAATCGACACTATAATCGTTTGAAGGCTGGATCAAGGAAATTGTTACAAGGCTGGGAGTATGGTATACAATAACCTACAATACCAGACTGAGAGATTCAAACCCTACCCCACCCAGTCTGTCAGAAGTTTAATATTTTTGCCCGTATTTATGTTTGTGTGACTTGCTTACTTTGAAAATGTCCAGCAAGTTAAACGACTTCTCTTGTCAACAAATTCATTATGATAGCTGTTGTCACTGATATCTTTGATATGTTGTTTTTTTTTTTTATGAGCAGCACCAGCAGCCTATGAAGAGACAGTGCTGGTTTGTAAAAGCTGTTATGGCTACCTCATGAACAAAGCCGAAGAAATGAATACAGACATTTGGTGAAGTTTGTCACATGGCATGTCCAGTTGTGTGCGTGGGCAGATCTGCAATATCGAATGGACAATGAGTAGTGATCCTCGTATAATTTGAAATTATTTGAGACTTTTTAAATGGCAATATGTAGCGAAATTAAAAAGAACTATGTCACTTGTAACTTATTTGTGAATCTTCTATTAGATATATCAGATCGGGGGCATTAACCTCTTGTGGACGTACTGGGAAATATTGGCCTGAAGTTGTGGCAGTACAGACCGAGCGCATCGAAGTCCGTACAAAATCGACCAAGGGCCAATGTTCCCCAGTACAGCTCCAGCAAGCTAGGTTAGAAAGTAGTTTGTTATAGGGCACTCAAAACAAAAACAAAAATACACGGCTTATGACCTTTTCCAATGGAAACGGCCCGTAAGGCAAAATTCTGACTTAAAAAAGAAGCGAACAGAACGCTTGGATTTACCTCAAGACTACCTTGCCAAACAATATTTCTTATTAACCCCATGGCCTAGGGCGAGTGGGGTTCTTAATTTTCGTCGCCTTTTTCCAGCAGAAGTCGAGAGAAAATTTAAGAGCTGGTCTTTGAACTTTTGTGACAAACTGGTTGTCACTAACTGGTTGAACACTTATGACGAACTTGTTGTAAAGATGTTTTGAACAAGGATAGTGTTAGTTTTTAATTCATTGTATTTTTATTGTATTTTTATTGTTTTTACGTTGTATTGTTCACTGAAAAACCTATTTTTGGGAGTGTGCAATAAAGATTCAACTTCAACTTCAACTTCAAAGAGGCATATTGGCGGTGAAATGTGTTGGAGAATAACAAAATTACCCGTTGTGATAAGTTGGGTTTCACATTTATTTTTTTTGTTCGGTTTTTCAATTGTTTTATTTAATTGAGCCAGACAGGAAGTTTACTTCGAAATACAGCAATGTTTCTCGTGACCGCACAAGCTCTCTGACTACAGTGTTCTTTTATTAAGGCTCCCTTCACTTCAATGCGAGATTTCGTGGTGGAACTTGGTCACGTCACTAATTTTGAGGTGTTCTTTCCATGGACGTCGATTACTTTTCGATAGAGTAAAAAATATAAAACAGAACAGTGTATCGTTTTTCTAAACCTTTGGAATGAAGTTAATGAACACTTACAAAAGAACATCGAGCATTACCTGAAGAGATGTTAACCACAAAATAAGTATTATTTGCTCAGTTCACGTTGTGGCGGGAGTAAAGATACTCGGGTGTTTTCTATGGGCTAATATGAACTTAGTTGGTTTGATACTATGATGAGAATGAATGAGTATAACAATAGACTCAAAATTCACTTGATTGATTCCCATTGATGTTTCTTTTCATTTTTTTTTTTTTAAATATATATAAAAACAATTTTGGGGGACAGTTCTGGCGCCATTTTAAAGGTATGACTTCAAAAACGTGCTTTTAAGGCAACTTGTGATATCCATGAATTCATAGCAAGACCAGTAAAAAACATAGGCACGCAAGGCATGCAAGAGTTTTTTGTGAATTAAAAGCCCCTAGAGATAGCAGCAGTCATATGGGCTAGACTTGACCCGAATACCTCGCTTTCATATCGAGACCTAATTAGCATAATGGATGGAATCATCACGTGAGTGATGATCGATGAATTGGTGATGGATAGTTGTCACGCAGTAAGTCACAACTAACATACGACAGATTTTTTCAAACAACAAAGTAAAATTTAATGCGTTTTCCCTAAGTGCACATAGCGGAACGTGTGCGGGTCCTGTTGACTATGCGTTCTGAATTTTCAACCGTTTAAAAACGAGAAATGTGTGTGTACGAACGGATTGGAGACTATTAAAGAATATTAGTTGTGCGTGGAGGTTTTTCGCTTTCTCTCCATTTCTGTTGTTTTTCCTCAAATTCCCTAATTCCTTTCTCTTTCTTCAAGTACAGCCACTATACTTTAGGTATGCGATTTCAAATGTGCTGTCCGTGTTTTGGTTCCAAGTCAATGCCTAAAGGTATTTTTATCAAGAGAATATTACACCCGCTTTCAGTGTTCTGATCAACTTTCAACATGCTATTTAAACGGCTGAAAGACCATTAAAGTGTGAAACTGGCATTTTTTCTGGTTATTAGTAGAAGAAATGGCAAATAAATGATAACTACTGACCTCAAATGGCTGAAGAAGGTTGTGGACTTTGCATGTTTCCCGATTTATGGGATAATTCAAACGATTTTAGTGTAGTCGATCAGCTCTCAGTGACTTCTGGTAGAATTGGGCTGCTACTGCTTTTAATATTCACAAGGTGTGAACATTCAAACAGTCAATTTATTTCTCCGGGAATTCTTGATACTCCTAACCTTGTTTGATGTCAAATAAATCCATTTTTCATCACTAAAATTCTAGTTCGACCATAAAGAAGTCCGTTGTGCTTACATTTTTGACGTAGGCAATGTTACATAGCATGTGGAAAGTAGTAAAGGGGGTTCATACAGGATCTAATACATTTGCATCTCATTAACGTAAGCAAACGAGGCTCTCGACCAATCAGATTGCAGAATTTTGTACCACGTGACCAAGGGATGACGTCATGACGCCAAATATGGTAACAAAATGGTAGACCTAGTTATTTTTGCATGCATTAATTGACGTCATCAGATTGGAATCTTCTATATTTGCATGATAACCCTAAAAATCATTCGGGATGTTTGCCAGGTCTAGTGACTGCAGCGCCCGTGAAAACATTTACAGAAATGATTTAGCGTGTGCGTTTTACGTTGGTGGTTACGGGGGAGAAAAAAGTAAGCCTTGTCCATCATTGCATGTGCGTTGATGTGAGTACCATTACGTGAGGGAAAACTATTTACAAGTCCATCAAAGCCTCCACATTCTCCATGTCAACGTCATCCAACGGAACGAGACCGTAATGTTTGGTGTAGGGTACCACTTTCAGGCGTTTGGTGGCAGGATCTTGTGTAAAGAAGTAGGGGTTGACCACATGGATTTTGCGTCGGTCTTCGTCGAGAGGGTAGCGAATGTCATTTAGGACATTTTGTTGCATCACCTCGTAATTGAGTTGCTGAGAGCCACTTGCATTGAGAGTGAAGCCTCTCACTTTACAACACACTTTTCCATTCTTTGTCTTGTAGCCATAGTTCTTGACACCAGCCGAGGTGAATTCTGTGATGTAATCACCATCATCCAACTCATTGGTCATGTTGCCAAGGAAATCGCTGAGAGGAATTTGGGAGTGCCTGGGACACTAACGGTAGATGACAGAGTGTAGAAGTAGAGGACTTGTTCTAACTTTTCGAGAGACTCTTAAAATCTGAGGCGCCTCAAGGGGTTGGAGATGGCAGCAAAGAGAGAGGCTGGTCCCACGATGGCCACGGTGGTGGGTTTATTTAGGTTCTCACTAAACTTACTCCAGAAGGAGTTGAGCATGAGTTTGGCGGTGGCTTTGCGTTCCAGGTTCTTTTAGACCATAGTTGGGTCAAGCACCATTCCCTCGCGTTCCCGGTACTGCGTCAGGTATCAAGCTAGGTCTTCTTCGGTACGCGCCCAGCTGGGTACCCATGGAATTTGGTGTGGATATTACAGTCTGGGAAACAACGAGGGCACCCGTGCCACAGACAACTGTGGAACTCGTAGACAGTGGGAGTGAGCGTGTTGTAACCATCGATGAGAAAGGAGGCTACTCTCACTTCCCGCCATTACCCGCATGGCTATGCAGTCAGCCGTTGGCTCGCCAGTCAAGGAAGTGAGAGAGTTGACGCGAAAACGGTGCTCCTGCCAAGCCAGCCATTTGAAGGCTTTGACGGACTGATTGGTCCGGGTTCCGTGTCAACCGCGACAAGGTTTGACGGCAATGGTGTTCTGAGGTAAGAGCTTCTTCTGCCAGTAACGGTTGCAGACCGAGGTGATGGTGACACCTCTCGGCATGTTGAGGGAATTCTCTTTGAAACTTTTGACAACCGGCTTTCAACGATTTGACTTTCGAGATGCAATAGACTTTCATCTCTCTGTAAAGGTTGAAGACATAGTAGCTGTTTACTTGCTCAGTGTACCACTGTTGAAACGCTGCTTACTTTTTGGTACTCATCCCGTCGGGGTCGTATATGTCGGCAGGTGGCATGGGACCTTGATAGTCTTGATTGGCCAAGGTATTGAAGAAATGAGGGAAGGAACCTTTACGTAACTCGGTCAACCCAAAGGTAGCAGGAAAGTTGGCGAGAGGAAAAGGAAGAAAGCAGACCAAGTCCTTGAAGGTGAGATTATCCGATTTCAGGGAGAGGATCTTGCTGCCCATGGTAATCTGATCTTTAAATTCACGATGGTGTTTGTACAAGTACTGCAGCACAAACATGCCATCGTAGCCTATGAAGTTGTGAAAGACCATGATGACTCGTTGATCATCTCCATCTACATCCACGGCTACTTCTTCAAGATGATTAAACATTTCCTCAGTGCAGTTTGTGCCATGAAACGAATGGGTGTTGTTGCTCTCTGCATCTTCCAGACAGAGCAAGATGGGTGTCTGGACTCTTTCGTCCGTGACGGCTTCGTAGTCGCAGTACACAAAGAGAGATGGTTCTCGTTCCACCAATGCACCACCATCTTCATCTATACGGACCACAGGACATGTACCGACCGAGCTGGCTGGCACTTTTTTCAGTTTAGGTTCGTCGTCTTCAGGGTCGACAGGTTTAATGTGACAACGAGGTTTGCCAATCTCCACCATCTGCTCACTATTGAAACACTCCCCCCAACAGCACTTGTGTTTAGCTCTGATGCTATGTCGATCTCCACCAGGCCTGACTTGTTTTGGAGCTGCTTCGAAGACTTTGTGACACTTACGGCACTTTTGTAGGGTTTCGCAAATGGACCGTTATTGTTTTCGCTGACGAAACAAATGATAGGTGTAGCAATCATTCCCGTAGAACCAACGGTGACATGCAAGGCAGAGGGACTGAGGTTTGGGAAACTTGCCCAGACCCAATGATCGTTTGGCATCTATGGAGTCATGGCACTCTTTACAATGACAGGGAGGACACCATTTTCCATTACGTGGATGATGTCGTATAGCATCGTCATTGTACCCTTTGTCGCACTCGTGGCAAAATTGGGATTTGGAGAGGAATCCTTTAGAGGACTTGCACCCGTTGTAATGGCCATCTTCTTTGATCAGAGGGATAAGTTTGTCCGAAGGGGTTTTAGCCAAGAAGATGATGCAATGAGGCGGATTGACGGATATGTCTTTGATCTGGTAACCCGGTAACGCCGGTTGGAATTTTTCCAGCTTGGGGATACCACATGGCCCTTCAGGGACACTCGACAACTGATGGAGTTCTTTGGCCATTTTTTCTTGGACAGGAAGCCCATGAAGTAAATTTTTATATGTTTTGCTGTTGCAGCCATGATCGACCCGAGCTTTCATGGTGACAACAGCCCTAGCACAACAGAGTTCATCTTTGTCCTTGATGGTGATGATGGGACCGTTGCTGATTTTCTTTGCAGCTACAGTACTCGATCTGTATTTCTCACCGTGACCACGACCGAGACCCGGGGTCCACAGTAAAACTGTCGTCGGGGGTAAAGCCTTGGTTGGAATTGAGTTTCAGCACCAGAGAATGACGATAAGCCTCCAAACGTTCACTGTCTTCACTGAACTCAGATACCGTGAACGTGGTAGACTGGAATGCGTGTTGGAAAGCGTCCGATTGCATGGAGAAGTGAAGAGTAGAATGGGATGTCAGAGAAGAATTGGCCTTAATGCGACTCTCAATGATTACATTTTTAACGCTTTCTCTGAATGCATTATTTTCTTTATCACATTTCCAGTTATGGTATGTTTGCCTGGCAAGTTCTTAAAAGCTTTAATCATTTTCTCGTCGGCTTTCCATTTATCTCTCAAATTCCTAGCAAGCGAATAATCAATAATCTGTTGTCTGGCAATCTTGTTCAGTCTACTGATCCCGGGATCGCCTCTAGGCAGTCTTTTCTTTAGTTTCCTTCCGGGACCGAGATATTGGTAGCCCGGGACATGGAACTCTATACCCGTCTTGCCAAGAAGTTTTTCAATATCGATTCCCTGGCCACGTTGACGTTACTGATTGACGTTTTCTAGTCCTCGTCCTCGTCATATTCCAATTAAACGCCTTCTCTGTTTCGTGCCTGCTGCCCAAGCCTCCCAACCTGGTAAGGGCTGTAGTTTTTCTGTTCCTGTCTTGCGTTTGGTTTCAGTAACTGATCTCCTCTATCCCGTTCTGTCGACTCTGGACACATTCAATGCAGTAGTTATCATAGCGTAATTGTTCAGCTTAACTCCCTCACACTGAATCGTTTCCACTAATGTCAAGTATTTTGTACGTTCGTCGTTGTAACACTTGTACCAGTGATCGGTTCTCTCGCTCTCTTCTTGCATTTGTTCTTTCCAATACTCTACTTCTGCTTGTAACCTCTTGATCATCTGATCTCTCCGTTTCATTTCTGCTTTCTGTAGAGGTTGCAATTTTTGTGTACAGGTTTGACAAATTTCAACCGTCTGTTCCTCTTGAGTGTTTCGACCTAGACAATGTTTACAAAGAAGATATTGTATTGTCACATTTCTAATACGATTGTATTTCTCGCACTCGTCTTTCCACTTATTTTTACCGGTTTCAAGCTCGTGACATTTGTTCTCCAAATGTTTCACCTTCTCGTTGGATTCTAGCAATAAATATGTCAAGTTCTGTATCACTTGTGAAGCCATGTTAACGGAGACACTTGCAAAACGCTTCGTTCAATCCTCTCCAGAATCCAGCACCTTTTTGATTTAATAGATACAGTTCCACCTCATCATTTATTTGCTCGATATTGTTGCTTGTAACCTTCGACAGTACGTTTTGCTTTGTCCACATCTATAGAACAGTTGACAGCTTTAATCATATGTTTGGTTACTTCGAGTCCCTTTTTAAAATTCATCACCCAAGGGATTTTTCCTCCACTTTGATAGTTTTCTTTGACCTTTTTGTCTTTTCTTATCTTTGGTTTTCGTTCTGGCCATTCGTCGATTAATTCGGTTCGTACGCAGCTCGTTATGACTTAAATTCACTATCTGAACAGTCCTATATACTTGCGAGGTAGCTATATCAATCTGTGACATCGCATGGATCCCTCGTGTTTTAAGAGGTGACTCAAGACTCGGGTAGAATCGTCACTGGCAGGATGCAAATCCAATGCCAAGTATCCAAAGGGTCGTTCCGTCGCCTTACGATACGCGTCCATGATATCTTGCCAGTTCGAAGGAAAGGCTTGAAGTAGTAAATTCCTCATGCCCAGCTGATCTTGTGGATTTTCGAAGGCTGTGATGTAATGAGCATTTATTGAAATGCTCTTGGCAAATTTCCCCGGTGGAGACATATCTTGACGCAAGTACATCACTGTGATGTTTTGGTGACGAGAATGTTAAGTGAATAAATCCAACACTTCTTTATCGTTCTTTCCTTCAGCCATCAAATCATTGAGTATCAATAAACCTCCGTTTGGAAACCATGCCTTCAACTGAACAAAATCTGGAACTCCCTTGTAGGATATCACTCCGGATGTTTTCATAGGTACAAATTTATCCTGCCACGCACCGTAGCAATACGCGACGGAAGAAGTGACATCTGCGAATAACTCGTTCAAATGCTGTAAGAGTAATACTTGTTTAAAACAAGTCCTTCCATATCCTGAAGGTCCTACCACCAAAATGCAAGAGGGTGTCTTGAATTGAAATGCTTCCCCCATTTCCATCGCGACAGAATGAAGGGTTTGTGGAAAATGAAAATCTATTTATCTGCTCAGGATTCGAAACCGAGTTGATGTGGCCACAACACAGTGCCTTGACCGAAAAGTAAAAGGGAAAGGATTCGAACTTCCAAGCTTTGCATTGCAACTCCAACCCTCTACCTGATTTGCTACAGATCGGACCCACCCAGTCAAGACGACACCAAATGTAATCTTTTAACATCTCAACTTTTATTTGTTACCAACATGTTTTATACAAGATGACGAAGTCCATGTTTACAACCGGACCGTGAGTATTTTGATGATCCATCTTTCATACATGATACCATTCTTCAGAGCCAATCTTTTTTTCTTTTTTTTCTTAATCCCACCTTATGATCGTTGTGTGCATAATCGTGTTTAGAAAACTGACGCAAGAAATTGTGCCTAGATTGTCCTCGAGCTCTAGCTCTGAAATACATCAAGGCGTAATCACCACAACTCTGGCTGTACAAAGATTGTAGACTGTTCATTATGAATCACTTATTTCCAATGTTTGTCTAATCAATCTACAAGCGGATCTGTAGTACCATGAGTCCGCAAAGGTAAGGCGTAACTATCCATGACTTCGCAAGTCTCGCCATCTGTCCTCAATGCAATCCAATGCTTTCTAGGTAAGTAGTGAGGGTCTCTATTCACAATGCATCCTGTAGGCTTTAATTTGTCTGGATAATTGGGTAGCTTGTTGCAAGGTACGGTGCCAAAGAAGACTAGTTCTAGGACCGGATAATGGCTGGCTAAGAAATCCAACTGCCTGTTATTCAGCGTGATCTTTTCCATCCCTAGTCTCTTCTAGTGTCGTAGATCACAGCTTTGTTGGCGTCAATCTCTAGTAGGTTCTCGAAATCTGCGTACACTATGACGTTCACGTCAAATCCGAGTGCATCCCCCAGCACCGACTCTATTTGTATCTCTCTAGTTTGTCTAGGATTCAAGTAACTAGTATCCACACATCCACTTGCCACATTGTCAAAAATGAACAAGGTACAGTTTTTGCCTTCCCCTCAATCTTTAGATCTCACCAAAAAGTTACTTCCTTCATGTTAACAAAAGGCACCACTGGCTTACAGGAAACAATGATAGCCAGTAAGATCTCTGTCTTCATTACTCCTATTTAGTTGTAAGGTCTCGTTAAGGTTCTCTTCACCTTGTACCAACTGTCTAATGCTGACTAAACCAAATTTCTGGAAACAGAAGGGATCCCTGGTATAATCACCGTTGAAGGCTCTGGAATCTACCATTCCTACAATCATTCGATTTGAAACTCTATTCTGAAAAGGATTTCTGATTTCCATTCGTTGTAGTCCAGCATGTAAGGGAAACGAACGAACCTCGCTCCTCACCACTGAGTGAGTGACCATTTTGCGTTTGGTGGCTATTTGAGTGGTTAGTCCTCTGTAGACACTTTCGTTCAGTCTCAACTGACACAAGTGTATTCGCACTTTGACATCTTCTGGTACCATTCTACTAACTTGATCCACTCCGTCAAAGAAGATAGGAGGTGGATTCATGTAAAACTGAATGTTTATCTGTACGCCAGGTACCAACACTTTACTGGGCTGAAATGCTTGAAGTAAGGGTTTAAACCTCAGCATTCTTTTTTTCCTCCTGCGTAATGAGCCAATCCAGCTACCTGAGCTGCCAAGGCAGCTTTATGATTCTGACTCAGAACTTAGTATTTTTCGCGTCCAGCTCCTTGCCCGGCTTGCCAGTGCATGTTGTTACCCGTGTACTCTTCTTTGACATCGATTCAATTGAACCAGCCTTGAACCGTCCTCTCTGTTGTAATTCAGTAAGGTCTCCAGGCAAGCTTTGTAGTGATAATGATCCAGGTTGTCATTCAGCAGCGCGCCATTAAGTTGTTAATGGGACACAAATTTTCGGCTCCCAGATTATCTCCGTTGGCTTTTTTCAATCCCAGTTCAATTTCGAAGTAACTTCGACTCAAATCAATGTAGTCCTCTTGAGCATCGATTTGAAATTCGGTAGGATTGATGCCTGTAGTGTACGTATGAATGGGTACCATCCGATGCGATGAAATACTAACGTCTGAAGGTAAAACTTGGAATAAATCCAACAGCGAATTCATCATCACTCCAGAATTGCTGTGGACTGGTACAATGTGTCCTGGCATGATTCTATCGTCGTCTTCTTTTGCTACGTTTCTGAGAAAATAACCTCAGATCGTAGCCAGGTGGTTTTGACGCTTCTTTACTAATCCGACCTCCCTTTTGTAGTTTTTTCGAACGTCTCTTTTTCAATCTGTTTGCGAACGGTAGTAAATGTAATCCTTCTCCTTCCTGTCCACCCACACCTCGTCGTTTTGATGTAACCAGTTTGATGGTTCGAGAGTAAATAGGCATGAAACGATTCATTCTCCACATATGTCTTCTAATCGTTTACTTGCTCGTCTCTGTATTTCGTTCTCCAATCCTCGTTTCAATCCTCATTTGAAACCTTTCTTCACATCAGTGGCCACGTTGACTGGAGCCTTGAGTGGGGATTGTAACTCCTTTTTACGTCTTCCCATCCTCCTGCTGTCATATTTTCCAACACATCCCTCAAAATGTCTTTCAAACCTTGTCGCTCTTGCTTGGAATCGGGTCGACTTCCTCCTTTGATGTTCTGTTGAAATGAAGGGTAGGACTGGTACTTCCTTTACCAAAGTTAGAGAGTTCTCCTGTTTTGTCCATTTGCGTTTCGATAGTGTCGACAACTTCTTTGCGTACTGGAATATATTGCATGTGTAATGGTTCAAAGTATTTTAGACCTTTTCATTCGTGTTGAAAATTGATCTCACGCAACAAATCCATCACTTGATTTCCCTCAACATTACTTCCACCCACGTCAGAATAAACGAATAGGCTACGTTACTTTTCTCCCACCACGTTCTGAAATGCATTGTTGAGGTTCATGAAGCGTCAATTACATGTTGTACTGAAAACGAAATGGTCATTTTGGATGTTCCATTAGGGGAGCAGGGTTAGCGCAGTGGTGAGAGCGCTCACCTCCCACCAATGTGTCCCGGGTTCGATTCCCGGACCCGGCATAATATGTGGGTTGAGTTTGGTGCTGGTTCTCTTCCTTGCTCCGAGAGGTTTTTCTCCGGGTACTTCGGTTTTCCCCTCTCCTCAAAAACCAACATTTCTAAATTCCAATTCGATCTGGATTATTGTCAGGCACTTTATCATGAGCCTCTGGCTCGGGTGATCGCGCAAGCACTCCCCGTGTTTGACATTAAATTGGCATGTACATTTTTTTTACATTTACGGGATTTTGGTTGTCATCCTGGAGATCGTGAACTGTATTCTTTAAATCGGGTATCACATCATTCACAAATTCTTGTCGTAGATTGGGAACCAGAACAAATGTTCCATCCTTGCTCTTCCTCAACCATCCCATCTTGATGCCCAATGTTTGATGAATGGAAAATAAGGGAGATTTCACCAAAGCAATATACACTTCAGTATATATGGGTTATTGACCAAGTGTGAGGTCAAGATGACTGGATATTGGCCAAGTTGGTTTTTTTTTTTTTCTGCGTGTTTATGGGCCGAGACGAAGTGGAGGTCCATAAACGCGCAAAAAAAAAGAACGAGGCCAATATCCAGCCATCTTGACCAAACAAGCTAGGTCAATAAAGGATTCATTATATGGGATAAAACACCAAAAAATGATCTTTGTACTTGTTTATTTTCAAGGACTGAAAGGGAAGCCGGTTGCATGCAAAAATCAATGGCACGTGCACCTTTATCCTGATTGGGTGAATGCAGAAATACAAGGATTTGATTGGTTTGCACTTTTGACAAGTAAATGTCTAACTACTGAATGGAATTAACAAGTGTACGAAACCACTCGAAGCATTGTTTTGAACCTCAAAAATGTCCCAAAAAGGCTTTAAGAGCAAATGTCACCGAAAACCAAGCAAAATTTGAATTTAGCGGCAGAAGTCGAAAAATCGATTTTTCTCTCTTTTCGTCCACAAATAGCCCTTAGGTAGATATGAAACGTGATATAGTTGTTTGGAGCTCGAAGCGCTTTAAATTCGAGAAAATCGAGGAAAACGATTTTCGCCTCGACGGTCACCAAAATGACCGATCGCAAAGGCTTAAAATTAGTAATCTGAACTTGATTTGCGTTCGCGTGTAAAGAAGAACCAACACTTACCGATACTTTTTCTTGAAAAACAACGTATTCAGCTATCCAAACCAGGTTAGAACTTGACTTGAGCGCCATTTGAGAATAAACACACAATTTTAAAAAAAATCCCTTTCAGTTACTAGGTTGAATTCCTAATTTACGAATAAAATTCAAAGATATTTTTCGACATGTGCCATAACTCCAAATTCATTGAAACTTCGCCTTTAGAACACTTTTATGTTGTTGCAAAACATATATCAAAATCAGCTTGGGTTATTCTTCGGGTGCTTTTTGAGGCCCGGCTGAAAAACCCCGATTTTACCTAAAGGATCACCAAAAGTAAACAATGGACTTCTGCGTGTTGGTCTGAGGGCAAGCGGGTATAGACGTTTAAAGTCCTTGTATTATTAGTTCCTTGTACTTAACACTTTTATGTTGTTGTAAAGCAGGCATCAAAATCAGCTTGGGTTATTCATCGAGTGGTTTTTAACGCGCCGCTGATACAACCGGATTTTAACGAAAACATCAGTAAGAAGTAAACAATCGAATGCTTGCGTGTTTTTCTGAGGCCAAGGGAGTCTGCTGAAGTAAAGCGGTTTAACTTCTTTCATTATGATATTTTCGTTCTGCAGGTCAATATGCTTCTGTTAAAGTAAAATAAAATGATAACAGGAGTTTATTCATGCATTCAAAAGTACCTTCACTCACAAGGAATATTTCAATCTTTTTAAGTTAATTAGATTACTGACAAACGGACAATGTGTAGATTTCACAATCACGGCACCGCAATTCTAAACAATTCAACCTGTTTAACTGTGTACATGTATAATTAAAGTTACAGAGTTGCATTTACTTCAGTTCAATATGGAAAACGGGACTGCAAAGTAAATGCGAGCAGGTGCGTGTCCATTTAAAACTGGGAGGGTAGAACGGAAGGTATACTAACCTGCGCCGACAAAAACAACATTGATTGCAAGAAAGATTTCCGCTGGCAATCCTGACATAGCAGCATTTATAAGTCTTGGGATTTTTATTCTATTTTTCTCTCCTTCGTGACCTCTTCGTGAAACGGATACCATGTTGGATAGCGGCAAATCGGTATCACCCAAACTGTCTTTTCGTATCACTGCCAAATAGGATTCGCTGACCTCTGACTTTCCTCGACAATCTCGTTCATCAGTTTATGCGCCGATAATGGAAGAATAACTGACCAGAGTCCACCCGCATTGCTTAGCAATTCTTCTGATCCAAAAACAGAACAGTTCGTGTTTTTGAAACATACCAAAGGAGAAACGACAGAAACCTTTAAAAAAAATCCGCATTTGCAAACTTCTGCCGTCCGACCTTCAATCGGCTATATATATGACGCGTCACGCGTTCCGAAAGCAAACGAAATGTTGGCAAGAGTCTCAAAATTAATTTAGGGTAGAGCTTCGATCATTATATGGTTGCAGTATGTTTTACACGACGGCAAAAAACAGAAAACAAAAACAAACAAAAAAAAGAAAGCAAAAAAAGAACAAGAGAACTGAGGATACATATCGTTTTTATATGCAGCGTGACGTCTAAAATAGAATTCTCTTGGGAAAATTCAACTTATACTGGGTAAAATTAATTAGCGTAAATGGATTTGGCGTGCTTAAATATTCTATCCTGCAGTCCAGCTAACTACTGCAAGCGGGTCTTTTAGCAAGTCATGGATTGCGAATCGTAGAAAGTCGAAAAAAAGAGAAAATATTAGTAAAAAAAAACACTTCGTTTTCGCGGGAAATATTTCTGACCGAATTTTTCATTGGAATTCGTACTCCGATTTGTTTGTAGATACCAATTTTAACTAAACTATATATTGACATAAGTACAAAAGACTACTGGAAACATGTTTTACTTCGGAAATAAACGGCCGCCTTTTGTAAAACAACGCACTCTGTGGGACATAGTAAATTCCACGGCCGGGAATGAAATCGTGACTTGCAATCAAAATAAACAATGAAACTGAAGATTTCTTTACCAAATTTAACCTGTATTGCCAGTCCTGAAATGACTCTGAAATAACTTTTTTCGAACAAACTTGATAGGTTACAGGAAACGCCACTCTTTTAAGCTTTAATTCAGTAAATATCTCCTTTAGCGACTAGTTATCTTAAATTAATTATTGGAAGGCCGCGTAGTAAAACGTTTTTAACTTCCTGTTTCGCCTAGGTGTGAAATCGACATCTCGTCACAAATATCTGGCATTCGAAGCGATAAAGTATACTCGGATTAAATAAAGTCACTTTGGCGTTGAGACTGAACTGTTTTACCGTTATATTACAGGCGCAAGCAAACAATTTGTTTATTACTACAAAGAACTCATAATATAAGGACTTGAATGCCTGTACCCGCTTGCCCTCCGACCAACGCGCAGAAGTTCATTGTTTACTTTTCGTGATCTTTTAGGTAAAATCGGGGTTTTTCAGCCGGACCTCAAAAAGCACTCGAAAAATAACCCAAGCTGATTTTAATACATGTTTTACAACAACATAAAGGTACTCCAAAGGCGAAGTTTCAAGGAATTTGGAGTTATGGCACATGTCGAAAAATATCTCTGAATTTTATTTGTAAATAAGGAATTCGACCTAGTAACTGAAAGGGATTTTTTTAAAAACTGTGTGTTTATTCTCAAATGGCGCTCAAGTCAAGTTCTAACCTGGTTTGGATAGCTGAATACTTTGTCTTTCAAGAAAAAATATCGGTAAGTGTTGGTTCTTCTTTACACGCGAACGCAAATTAAGTTCAGATTACTAATTTTAAGCCTTTGCGATCGGTCATTTTGGTGACCGTCGAGGCGAAAATCGTTTTCCTCGATTTTCTCGAATATAAAGCGCTTCGAGCTCCAAAAAACTATATCACGTTTCATATCTACCTAAGGGCTATTTGTGGACGAAAAGATAGAAAAATCGATTTTTCAACTTCTGCCGCGCTATGTTTGCTAATTAGAAAAATTCGCTCTTAATTTTCAGCACTTAAGTTCTAAAGAAGGTTTAACCAATAGAGCAAGACATCTTCATTTCATCTGCCCGTCGCTTTCCCGATCCATAGCGCTTGGAAGAGTTATTGCTCGGCTCTGTGGCGCTACAAGGCTGTCAGATTCACCGCACTCGAATAGCTTGTTATCCTCGGCCAGGTTCTACGACAAGTTGTCGGCGTTTGGCACTTACTTTGTAAAACTTCATCTTGAGAGTTTGAAGTTGTCTCCCTCAATAATATTTGCGTTTGAACCTCTATTGTTCAAGGAGCGTTGAAGACTTCGTTGAAAAGACGTCCAATTGACAGGCCCATACTCTGTTCCGTCTAATTTCTTCACTATTTTAGGACCATTTGCACAACAGCGAATTCAGTTCTCCCTCAGGTATGCCACACAGTTCCTTATTCTCGTTTTCTTGGAAATAATACCGCTTCCATGCCTTCATGCCATTTTGTGTTTTTACATCAGCTTAAGCTTACGGTTTGCCGGTTTTCGTTGCGAAATAAATTCTTGAAACTCGTCAACATTTTTATTTTCTATGTTTTCATTCTCGT